>NW_015150628.1:26224-31733 GCF_000732505.1 Cyprinodon variegatus | reverse complement strand
GGACACATAACTGAGAGTGCGCCTTTTAGTCCGGTCCGCCTTATGGTCGTGAAAATACGGTAGATCGATATCTCCAGATTGCACTATTAGCTCACAACTGTGAGCTATTTGCTCACAGTTCTTAACGGGGTTATTCGCTTTTGGATTTTTAGTGCCAAGTAAATACAAAAGACGGATAAACAGTTATAAAAAGTTGATTAAAAGAAACCTCTTCTGTTCCGATGGTAACAAAAAAACGTAACATTTGAATTGACTTATCATGGTACAAAAATGGCTACGATTTCTCATCATAGTGTTTATCACTTACCCAGCAAGTTATCTCATCTTATCTTCTATAGTTTGTCTGTTTTAAATGGATAAAACTTCACGAAAAACCAGAAAAATGAAATAATAAGTGAATTAATATTTTCTATAAACTTTTTTGTCCTTCCAGGCTACCCTCCGCTTCCAAGCAGCCTGTACTCAAGTCCTTACCTGTCCCTGAGTCGCCTGGAGACCTCCTCACTCCCCCAGCATCCTCTCTATGACCCTCACAAAGGTCAGTCATCATTTAGTGCCAGTATCACTGAGACCAATATCTCTAAATTAGGGTTACATCCTCCGTCAATCCTTTCTGCACTGGCAATGCCATCCTGGAATATATCTGGAGCATCGATATATTCAGGAAGTAAGCTGAATAAAAATACCAATGCTCCTTCTGTATTCGTAGAACATTTTTTCCCTTCCAAACTGTAATTATGTACAACTTTCTGTTGGTTTACCACATTATATTTTCATCTAGTATCTTTCAATATTAGATATTAACCCTAATGTGTTTGTCCAGATGGATACTTCATGTCGTCATCGCTGAGCCAGTCGCCTCTTCCCCCTCCGTCCGCCACCCCGTCCCGCTCCACGCCTCCTCAGAGGACATCCCGGGATGGGGGCAGAGACCGGACCTATCGGACAGAGAGGGAGCGGGACAGGGAGAGAGAGAGGCTGCGTGAAGACACACGGCCGCACAGCGTGGTAGATCTGACTCTGGAAGGGCGAGGCGAGGACGACCGCAGAGTGAGCAGAGATCGGGATCGAGACAAAGACAAGGACCATGATGCGGACAGAGACAGGGACAGTTGGTCCTTCCATCCTCACCAGCACAAGTCAGCGGTGGAGTCCAGATCCAGACTGTCGCCTCCACAGCCCTCGTTCCCTCCTGGGGGAGGCGAGGGCAGGCTTCATGGATCAGAAAAAGACAGACGGGGTCGGGAAGAGGAAGGCGGTTCTCGATCCCACCACAGCCAGAACTCTAACGCCAATAACTCCAACTCTCACTCAGAGCGACAGAGAAGGAACGAGTCTATGGCCACATCAGCCGGGACCCTGCACATCTCCTACGTCCTCCCTCCTCCTCTGCAGCAGTCCGGCACTGGCCTTCCTCACATTTCCACACCCAGAGAGCAGCGAGTCAGTGCGCCAACATATGTGCCTTCTGTGGAGGTTTACGACGAGCGGGTAGGGCCCATCCAGATAGCCTCTCAGGCCCGCGACAACAAACACAGAGACAGAGAAAGGGACCGAGACAGAGAGCTGGAACGAGACGGACACAGGGAGAGGGAGAGCTACAGGTTTCATGAGAAAAGCCTCATGGAGTCTCATCCACGGCTCTCCCAGTCTAGCGATGTGAGCAATCAGAGGGAAGAAGGTTCTGTCATTTGTTCCAATGGTTCTCTTGGTAAACGAAGTCAGGATACGTCTTTCTCCTCAAGTCAATCGCGCTTCAGCCCAGAAACCAGAGACCTCTCTAAACACTCCCTCAGAGCCGGCAATGACCGGATCGGGGCAGAGCCGAAGTGGAGCGCCATGAGCCCCTCGGCCAACTACGCCACCAATCACATGGCTGCTCTGGCAGCTCAGCACGGACACAATCTCTCCACTCCTCACAGCCAGCCGCCACAAACACAGAAGTCCAGTTCCCCTCAGATATCGCATCGGCCCAACAGCTCACAGTCCTCCCACAGTCACTCCCCACAAACACACGGACACGGGTGCACGGCAGAGGAGGGGAGTCAGAGGCGCTACCTGGACCAGTCGGGACTCTATCGCCCGGGGTTGGTTGGATCATCCAGCGCTGCAGAACATCCTGATCATTCTGAGGTTTCTGCCATGCAGAGTTTGATCAAATACAGCGGCAACTTTGCCGCCGAAGGGCCTGCCTCCTCTAGGCACATCATCGACGGGCGGGGGCCTTTCGGCGGTCTGGGTAACATCGCATCGGGTGGCGAAAGGGAAAAGGACAGAGAGAGGGATCGGGACAAGGACAGAGGAGCCATGAGGGTCCCTCCTCAGCTGAAGAGGGAACAGGAGCGGCCGGACAGCGCCCGCTCCTTCGGCAGAGAAGGAGAGGGCGAGGTGCGACATCCTCCTGTGGGGATTGCCGTGGCTGTGGCCCGGCAGAGAGACAGTGGAAGTAGCAGTAAACAGACCAGCGGAGGCTCAGACTCACAGAGGCCGCTGCTGCAGCCCGCCATTAAAGGTAACGCCCTTCATTCATCTTTAACCGGTTTGCTGATCCTGCTTTAAACTGTGTGGTGCTTTGTCTAACTACCGATCCGCTGGCAGGCTAAACTGAGACCAACTCATGTTAAAACATTTTGCAGAACCTTATTTTAGGATGTTAAAATTCAAGGAATTGGTTGGACATATAATTTTATTGGAATGAAACGGTTTGTCATCAGACGTCTTCCTGCCGGCTTCTGCTTTCCAGCTCAGTGTAGATCCTCCTCATTCCCTGAACCAGACTCAGAAAATTCCCCTATTTGCTTTTTGAGAATACCATGGGATTAAGTTAACTTTCTAGAGAGGTTGCATAGTATTTAAGTGAGAATAGCACTAATTTAATATATTTACACTAACAAAAGAAAGAGGTACCCAGAGTAGCTTTTTAAATAACAAAAAGTAACTTAAATAAATATAATTAGTAACTACCTGCCTCTGCTTGCTAGGGTATAGAGGATATATATCCTTACCCTAACTCTGATATTTCCAAAATGCTGCCAACATTTTCCAAATCCAACTTAGTCCATAACAGAAAGATTGACTTTTACTGTTATCCATTCAGCCTTCCTGTTATCTGCAGAAGTTCGTGCTCCCTTTTGCTCTCTGCAGCCTGAACGAACAGCAGAATTTTAGATTTCTGTGGAAAGACTCCTTTTATTTCTCTGCTTCATTTTAAAATACCTCACTGATACTGACGTCCATCTTTGGATGGTTTAGACTTGGTTACAACTTTAGCATTGATCATTTTGTCTGTACAACCTGTTAGTTTTTTTCAGTTAGAATAAGTTAAGATCTACGGTTTCTATTCGGCTGATTTCAATTAAGGTTTGGTAGATTCTGGAGCCTGGCTCATCTCCTGAGCCGTTTGTGCGAACCCGTCGTCCCTCCTGCTGCATGGCAGCGATGCGTGCTATTCTTGGACCCCAAGGTCACGCAGCTATAAGGTTCCTGCTCGGTGTCTTGTCTTTGTCTCGTTTTGGTCTCCGCTCAGCGTGCCTTTGAGTTCCTTCTGTCCTTGCGCCATTCAGCACCTCTCCCTCTGTCTCTTGCTCTTTTCATGGGCCGGGTCTCCACCCTTCCCTCCATTCTAAGGAAGCCTTTGTGGAGGTGCTCCTCGTCCCACCTCAGCCCCCCTTTACTTTCTCCGCTCTCTTCTTTCTACTCTTTCTGTGTTCAACTTGTCATTCCAGAGTGCTGCGGAGAGCTACAAGCAGGCTTTGAATTACAATAAGACCCTGGTGGTGTTGCTAAGCGATGGCTCAATCTGGAGTAACTCCATGTTGTGTGTACAGCAGTAACTATAAATGTTTGCTGGTTTTTATTTCCACACCCGGGCGTCCTGTTTGAGGAGCTCTTCTTGGGCTGAGTCCTCTTACCCGGGGCTTCTCCTCCCTCTTTCTCTTGGGACTTATTTTGGGAATGGGACACTCCTTTAACAAGTCGTATGGGATCAGCGCTCGCTGATTCCCCGTGCTTTAACACGTGTTAAGGTAGGCTTGTATGTGTGGTGCAGACTAGAATGCAGCAAACCCCTATAAATCATGAAACAAAACTGATTTTTTCTACAAAATAAAATAAAAAAAGACTATCTACAAAAAGTGTGAAAACGTTGCTGCATTCAGCTCTGCAGGTATTCTGTCATTCTGTGCAGTAGCTTCATTGTGTTTCAGTGTCTCATCACAGTAGAGCTGAGCAGAACATACGTCTGTTGTATTTCTGTGATGGCTGTGGTTAACCCACATTCTCCTCACTGTGCTCTTTTCCTTTCTATCCTCACAATGTCGCAGCCCCTCAATGTCTCCACGTATCGGATGATCTGTTATGCAGCTTTTATTTTGAGTATTTCAAATTGTTAAAATGAGATGCAAAGAGTGGATGAGGAAGATCAGTGGATTTGAGGCTAATAAATTAGACCAGAATGCCGCCTCCTCCCTTCACTGTAATGTTTTTTTTTGAATCGACGAGGACTGATTCTGAACTCCTACCATTTTCCTTGCTCTGGCTCTACATAAACGGAGGCATCATAACAAAGCCCTGATGTCATGTAAAGTGGTTTGCTGGTGATATCAGTTTTAAACGCTCGTAAAGAAGCAGTCATGCTCTAATACTAAACATAAAAGGTTAGATTTCATCAGTGAGAGTAATAAATGGTTATCTGCCTGGTAGGAAAATGGTGAAATAAAAAGAATACACCACCTTGGTATACATGAGAGAAATACAATTTCAGTTATATAAACATTTCAAACTGTTATCATCAGCATCTGTATGGATCACAGAGAAAGCAGAGATTTTTCTCTCAGATTTCTAATAGGCTGCCATCATTTCCAAAGCCGGCGCCTCCCATAGCAGAGCTCAGAGGAGGAAAAGGAGGATAGCTCTCATTGGTTCAGCCCCCCTGGTGTTTGGTACTGGTCTCCTCTGTGAGATTTTTCTCCGTTATCAAATCCCAGGCAGGTGGAAACAAACTTCCTGTTACGGGAAGCTAATGTAGGTTGTGCAGAACTTTTTCTCCCCATACTTTCCTTTCCTTCCTATCTTTCTTCACTTCCTTCTCTGTCGATTCCTTTATTTTCCTTTATTTTCTTCCTTCCTTGTAACTCTCTATCTCTTCCATTTGGTATTTCTTTTTCTTTTCCATCCTACATTGTTTCCTTCCATCTTTCCTTTCTCCACTCAGCACCCTTCTTTCTGCCCTTTACTACTTCCTTATTCAGGTCTTTCTTCCATATGTCAATCCTGTTATCCATAATTTCTTCTTTTCTCTCCTTGCTTGTATCCTAATCCCTTCATTGTTGGTCACTCCTTCCTTGTGTCCTTTCTTTTCCTTTCTCCCCTCAGCTCTTGTGCCTCTTTCCTCGTTCTTTTCCCTTTCCTTCTTTTGTAGATTCTTTGTTTCCTTATTTGAGACCTAATATTAATCATTTCTTCTTTTTTCTTTCCTTGTATCCTAATCTCTTCATTCATGTTTCATTTT
>NW_015150628.1:0-26123 GCF_000732505.1 Cyprinodon variegatus | reverse complement strand
TTCCTTCCTTCCTTCCTTCCTTCCTTCCTTCCTTCCTTCCTTCCTTCCTTCCTTCCTTCCTTCCTTCGCCGTAAAGTTTTCATTTTGAGCCTTAAGTCTGGATCTGTAGCGTGGCAGGATCAGGAGAGGGAGTGAAGAACAGCTTACTGCTCATGACGGCGATCCAGCAGCTAGCATGTGGGCCGGACTCTGTGTAGCCTTGGTAACAGAAGCCTTTCCTACAGAGCATATAGGGCATTGTTAAAGTATCCTGTCCCTTTGGAGGCTTCAGTCACACACAGAGAGCAGACCTGAAGGGTTCAGCAGCACATGTATTAAACCCTTCTGCTGCCGGGGGACCTTCAGTCTGCACTGATGAGGTGGAGGAGGGTTCATGGGGGGATGTGGGTTGGAGAGCCTCATGTTTATTTTGCACAGCATGGTTGAGCACGGCTGTCAGGTTTTTTTCTTCTCTCCAACCATTGGCCCTGACAATCAGTGGGATTCTGGGCCTCTCTGTGTATTAATGCAGTAATGAGGCGGCGGTGGCATGTTCACACTTCTCTACAGTATGAACTGATGGGAGCTGACTGGAGGAGCTGAAACTGTCACTCTGTTTCTCATGTTTCAGGGTTTTTTTTATGTTTTTTTTAACAGTATGTATGCATGCACCGTTTGTGTTCAGGCTGACGTTTTTTCAGCTTCTCATCTTGTTTTGACAGGCTGTGTCACGCACCCTATTATCCCACTGGTGTTACCTCATCCTCTCCACCTCTCTCTGGGTCACACACAAGCTTTTTTTTTTTCTATTCCCACTGCAGATCGTTTGCTCATTTGTCTCCTTTCCCTCGTTCACATAAGCAGATTGTAATTTTGAATTGGGTTTAAAAAAATTAAAAATAAATAAAAGCTAAAAATTAGGTTCTGTTTGCAGATGAGGACCGAGGGGAGGAGCGTGCTCGCCATCATGATGAGCGACTGCTGGCTGGCCGGCTGGAGCGCGAGCAAGAGAAAGTCATCAGGTGAAACTGCTGGGCTGTTTTTCCACTGAATTATTAACATTTTCTCTGATATGACTTATGTTGTATTTATTTTAATGGACATTAAGTTTTATTACTTCCACCAGCTTCAGTGCATTTCTTTTGGATTTTATGTGGTACACAGACTAAAAGTTGTGGGCAGTTATCAAATCTAAAGAGTATTATTTTATTTTTTTTACTTTTTACAAAGAAATAAAAGGTTTACTTTGCTTTTTTGAGAATGCCTTGTAGATATACCTCCTCTCTGAAGGTCAAACACCCGAAGATTAGACATTTTCCTCTTTTCTTCTCTTCAAAGCATCTCAAGATCAGTCAGATTTTATGGACCATATCCTTGATAAATAATTTTCAGCTTCTGCCACAGTTTTCATGTTGGATTTACTTTGACTAGGACATTTAGCTAAAAGGTGTACGCCGGTCTTTGGGTTTAGTTGTATCCTCCTTTGCAGCATGATGCTGCCAGCACCATGTTCCACTGTGTGATGGTGCGTTCAGGGAGCTGATCGTTGTGGTTATTTTTGCTACCCATTGCGTTTTTGTTAAATGTACGTAACAGCAATCTGTGTTTTGAAAGCTTTCTTTTTGTTGCTGCTATCACATAAAATCCCACTAGTTTGTAGTCTTTGGTTATATTGTGCAGAAATGCGACCAGCACACTCCATGCGCTTTATTATTGCTTGTAAAGCGAGTATCTGACACTGTATCTCCTTTCAGAGAGACCAAGAATCTTCCTGAGTTCTCGCCAATGCACCCCGCCCCTCTGTCAAGCGGCTTGACACCTAGCATGATGACGTCCAGCCTCATGACCCCCAACCTCATGGTCACAGGAGGAGCTGCTCTGGCAGGGGCAGGGCGGTGGCCTCCTGACCCCTCAACCCTGACCTCTCACCCCTGGATGCCCCGGCCTGGAGCCCCCCCAGTCTGGCTGTCCGGCTCTCCATACGGTGTGTGAACGGGAATTTCTCTGATGACATTTGCAAACTGTTGCTCTTAAATGTTGTTGATTTTTTTTTTTTTTTTTTTTGTTCTGTGTCAGTATTCTAAAGCATAGAATTTGAAATAATTTATTGATTCCTGCAGAGATTATTATTTTTTTAATCAAATTCCACTTTGATTTGTACATTTTACTCATCATCACTTTGGGTTTTAATTTAATTGTCAGACACCAATTCAAGGCTATTTTTCTTACATTTTGGATTTAAATCAACATCACATTTATTGGAGCTTGTTGTAAACTTAGAATCTCAAAATAAAATTTAATGAATGAGGGTTTGGAAAAGAAAAAGCTACCGATGCTAACGCTAGGCTAAATGTTCTCTCTTATATAGGATAATCGTAAAACACTACTAACTACAGGCTGTTTTAAGCAATGGGAATTTATTTTTTTGGTGAAGTCAAGTTTTAGTAATTTTTTTCTACTTGAATATCTAAAATGATGTAAGGAAAATAGAAAAAGAGTTTAGATAAAATGTTGAGTTTTTAAAATAAATAAAATTGAGGACCTTTGCTTTTTCTTTATAGCTTTAAGCAATATAACATACCGACAATTTTATTACACCTTCCGTTACTGTATTTTACCATAAAAACCAATAACTTTTTTATGGAAGTATGACTTTTTATGGTCTATATTTTTGAAACGAGAGTGGCAGGAGAGAGGCTAGTATTGGTACAACATAACTTTGTATTTCAGATCATCTGTATTTCAGATCATCTGTATTTCAGATCATCGGCCTTTGACCTTTTCAAACAGCCTCTCCATCTTTGCGCCTGTCATAGTGCCTCCAAACATGCTCTTCACTGCACATGTGGCCTGCTGTAATTGGTCCTGTAGAAAAGGGAGGCGTTGTCCTCTCGGGGGTCAGTTGCCTCAGACATTCCTGGTCTTTTCTGGACATTCCAGTCTTGCTTCTCCTATGCTCTCCATCCTGAAATAACAGCACCAGCACACACAATCACTAACTTATGTAAGCACCATCTGATAACGCTAAACAGAGAGCCACATGCTTGTGCAGAAGTCCCTCAGGGTTCTTCTGTCTAGACGTGGAGTCTAAAAACAACAAGATGTGGCTCAGTGTGGCTGAAATCTGGATGGAGGGGAAAATACTCTAAATGCTTTAGATTCAGTTCTGTTTTTGTTTGTTTTTAACCATCTGTTTTTTCTTTTTGTTTTTTTTTTTTATCCTCCTCTGTCATCCAGGCCTGGGTCCCTCCCCTCTCCACCAGTCACTCCCCCCTGGCTATCCCCCCTCTCTGCCAGGCTCCCTCCCCCCTCCCTACCAGTTCGCCAGGGACCCACAGTCTGGACAGCTGATCGTCATCCCTGCTGAACACCTGCCACATTACGGTACGGGAGCTGCTGTCTGTCTCTCTGCGTGTAGAAGGCCTGATTGCACACCTCATGACGGCTCCTCAATTGGGACCCGATATCAGTGAGATGCATTTGAAACATGAGGTTTTTCCCTCCTGGGACAGAAAGTCATGCATACTTCTCCAATCAAGGAAAGATACATTTATCACTTTTTTCTGGTCTTTAAGTGCCCTAGTTTAATTTATGCTATTTGGACCATTCAGATGTGTGACTATTTAGGTCTTTCATAAAGGGCTTTGACGTCACATATTAAAAGATTTGATTCTTTGTGAAATATTTCACCTTTTCTCAAAGGTTTTATTGAGAGATAAAAAGATGAAGTCTTAATTTCATTATAGAATGAATCAATGTTAGGTTTATTTAATACTCTATTGCCTTAAAAGTTTCTTCTTCTATGGTTCGTCCCTTTGTTTCTTGTCTTAAAAAGGAGAAAACCCTTTTATCTCCTTTTATCCTTCCCCTATATTCTAATTTCTTTCTTTTGGCCTATCTATCTCTTTTTTTTTTTATCTATTTATGTGATTGTAGGTTTTTATTTAAAGCCTCAGCTTATGATGAACTATATAACCTTGTTTTTTTTAATTGGTCCTAAATGCGACTCTGGCACTTCTTTATTTATTTTTTATTTTATTGGTGCTCAGCTGAACTTTTCTTTCCTCCTACCTCCATACCTTCCAGACTCGATGATTAATCTATTCCACCAAAATGCAGGAAACATGTCCTCTCTTTAACAGGGTCAAATTAGAACATCAGTCTTTATATTGAATCATACCTCATGTCTTATAGAGAAGAACCAAATCTATTTCTCTGTAGAACTGTGTGTTAACCTGAGCTGCTTCTCCTAGAAGAACTGAATGCTTGGCTGTTTTAAAGTCTGCAGAACCCTGTAGTAACGCTCAGCATGTCTCACTACAAGTTTCAAAGTTTCTCTTGAACAAGTGTTTCTGCTTCTGTTCAGCTTTCGCCTGTTTAGCTCACAGCATATTTTATTTATTTATTTATTTATTTATTTATTTATTTATTTTATTTATTTCGAACAGACAGTAAAAACAATCAAGAAAGAAAAAAAATTTGAATGAAACAAACTTAAGAATGAAAGTATAAAACAAATTATTTTGCCCATGTGACATGTAAATTTTATATTTTCTGTTCGAAAAGGAGCAGTTAGAAGATACATCTTATAATGTCCTGCCCCTTTCCTACTTGTCAATTTATCCTCAATTAAATGTCAAAACATCAAAAAACCAAAAAAAAAAACACTTGTTTCCATTCCACATGATGTTTAGCCATGTACAATTTATTTATTTATTTGTTTAAAGTTTGCTGCCTTGCTCCTTCCTGTGGTGCAGGAGGCGACGTTCTGGAGCGTGGAGCCCCGGTGTGGTCCAGTGTGTACGGCACAGGCAGCTCTCTGCAGCACGCCGCCCAGCTGCAGCTCCTCTCTCAGCATCAGATCCTCCGGCAGCAGGAGCTGTTCATGATCCAGCAGCAAACAGCGCAGTTCTTCGAGCTTCAGAGGAATGCTCAGATCGTCGTAAGTAGATCTAATCTGAAACAGTTTGAAACCACACAAATGTTTCTATTGGTCAGAAACATCTCCTCTGCTCTGTTTCAGGAGCGCCTGAAGGCCGGAGAGCACCGGTCCGACATCGATGACAAAGTAGACAAGCGGAGCGCCGACCCAAAAACCAGAGCCTCTTCCATATCTTCTCCGTCGCCCTCACCGGTGCTGCACCCTCGCAAACCTCTCCGCCCCTCCCCATCTCCGACCCCGTCCACGTCCTCCCTCACCCCGCTGCCTCCGACGCCCTCTCCGGTGGCCACGCTGAAATCGGAGGAGGGAGGGCACAGAGTCCTTCCTCACGCACCGAAGCTCCTGCCGGCATCTCCACCCTCTGCCTCCCCGCCGCCTTCCTCGCCGCGGCGGCCCAAACAGGAGGAGGGGGAGGAGGGAGCCAGAGAGCAGAGGAAAAAGTTGGCGGCCGCGCCCTTTCAGGGCATCTACTCCGGTGAGTTGCGTTCACTGAACTGCCGGGTCATACAGCTCCCGTCAGGTATTTAAAAACTCAGCTTGATTTTATTCCACAGCACAACAAATGAACAGTTTACAAGTTAAAGATGGAGATGATGTCATTTTGTTTTACCTCTGCTGCAGACCTGCCTCCAGGTTACCCTTACCAATCCATCACTGCGCCGTATGGCTCCTTCCCCCCTTATAACATCCCGCCATCGGCCACTGAGAACACAGACGTACATCGGTCCTGTTCCGCAGCCGCGCCGCTAACTTCAACTCACCACCATGAACAGCTTTTGGATGCAGAAATCAAGCCCCATAACCTGGAGCCACCGAAGGCAGAGTCTTTCCAGCTCCCTCAGCCCAACCTGACGCCAGAACCTCTGGGTTCCATCCAGCTGAGCCGCAGCGCTGACCGGGCTAGCAAAGATAACGAGGTGGACGTACAAGCCCCTGAAACCTCCAGTCCTCCATCTCCACAGGCTGAGAGCCTGACAGAAGTGGGGGAGGAAGAGGAAAAGGAAAGCGTGATAAAAACAGAGTTATCATCCAACTCTTGTCAGGCGGTTAAGATCCTCCCTGCTGAACCTGCAGCAGACGAGCCTAAACCAGAACCCCTGAAAGAGGCAGAGCTGCCACCGTATCACCCGTCCATCTCTGATGATGCAGGCGACCAGGAAAGGCCTCAGGTGTGCGCGTCGTCGGAGCAGACGGCTGTGTGTGACCTGGAGCAGGCCGACTCTCCATCTGATTCCTTCCCTCCCTGTTTGGAGGAGAGTTCCTGTGAGCCCCCCATCCTCGGCTCTCCCCTCCCTCTTATCCGCGCAGAGGACCCCATGGGGGGGATGCTCGCCCTTCTAACAGCCAGCGAGATGGCCAGAGCCCGGCCTGGAACGCCACCTATCCCCACTCTGGAATCCCAGCTGGTTGATCCTCCCTTTACCTCCGACTGCAGCGGCCCAGCAGCCTTGGAGATGGTGGCTCTTGAGGGGATGGCCCTCCTCAGTCAGATGGCTAAAAACGAGAAGGACCTCATTTTCCAGGCGCAAGGCAAGTGATCACCATCATCACACTTAAACTAGAGACGCACCAATCAGATCTCTAGAAATTCATCAATCGCCTCTGATTGGCACATTACACGTCAAAAATGTAACTTAGGAACTTTCATATATTCAAACTAAGTGGTAGAAAAGCACAACTAAGCCTGTAAGTCAATGCTCATACATCACAACTATAAATCAGAAAAACTTATAATATAATAAAACTTATAATAATTGACTCCCTGAGTCATATGTTGTGATTTTCAACTGCCTGATGTAATATAGATCTTTCAGTTACTGATATGGATTTTACAAAAACAAAACAATTTTATCTAAAACGATGAGGCAAAATGAGCTACTTCTGCACCGCCACTCTGACAGTAGCGCCGTGGAGCCCTTATGCTGTATAGCTCATCACTATATCTAGTTGAGGCTGTCACAGAGGAAGACGTGGCCTGACTCAAACCAGAAACAAAACTGATACAAAAATAATTAAATGATCTTTTAATGAACACATATATAAATATACAGCACTTGCTTTTTTTATCTATACATTTAATTTGATAGCTGGGAAATATATCGCAATATATAGGGAATTTGTCCTGAATCGATTCGGTTTTGATTAATAAAGTTCTAAATTGATTAATTTCAATTCCATCTGTTTTTACAATGATGAAAGTGGTTTCTGCGTTTCAAAATAATCATGTAATTTATTTTTTTTCCTGTCATATTAAACACAAAGTGCAAACTTGTGAATCAGATAATTTAAACTTGAGATGTGAACAAAACTGTCTCATAAGTGCAAACTTGTTTGTGAAAAGTGAAAAAGTGAAGCCTCACTCACTCTGACATGCATGAGCTGCATTATCTTCACTGCATAAACCATATTTGCAGCGTTTTCTGTAACAACTACAGGGTGTTTGCTGGTCAGCCCCCATTTGTTAATGTCTTCAGTCAACCTATTGGCTATATTAGCAGCTGTCTGGATTGAAGTAATCTTGAGTGCATCTTTCCTGCTCATTTGAATGTGAACGTCATGTACTAATTGATCTCATTTCCTAGACATCGATTTTGCAAAAATATAAAGGAATCGATTTTTTTACCCAGCCCTACTGACCCAAGTATCTTGACACGTGTCGTATAGCAACACCTATGCCAATACTCACCCCTACGCCTCACAGGAGTTTTCATGTGGTCTTGTCTTACTTTTTTTTTTTTTTATTAACTTAAATTCATTTTGGGTAATCATCTTTTGGAAAACAAAACACATCGAAGCCATATTTGTTTAAGCTGGGCACAAACCAAACATTATTCACAAGCATCAGCCGAATCTTAATTAAGTAGATCGATTAAAACACTGCTGCTCCCCATCCACTGCAGCCGGTTGTGACGGCTAATTTCTGTTTAAAAGTGTTGCGCTTTGTTCCTCATCTTTACATCAGTGCAACAAGCTACTGTAACAGCTGTTTCTGAGCGCAACATGCTCACACGCTATCTTTACATAAGAACAATCTACACGCTAAATTTTCCCTCTCGTTCATAAAACGGTAAAACCGTGGACATTTCTGGGGACAGGTGGTCCAAAACGGGGAAGGTCGCTGGAAATGCATTTAGGAACAATTCAAACACCTGTTTATTGAGATATTTCTTTATCCTTAGAGACTCTCTTTTTAAATGAATAGGTATTTAAATACAAAAAAAAAAAAAACACACAAAACACTGGATTACTTAAATAATAGAAAAATCAATAGCTGAAACCCTTCAAAGATTTTTTGTTTTAAATTTTGTGTGAATAATTGCTAGTGCATCCTCAGCAACAGACTTTATTCAGCCATGTTTGATTAAAATATCCTTTAATAAATCGATGGCTGTTCTTTTGTCTTTTAAATTATTTCATAGTGTCCTTGAGTGGTTTTGAAAAGTGCTTTTGAATAAAATGCATTATTATTTCAACAAAAACCTGGATTTATATATGCTGAATGTTTGTTTTTTTCCCATCTTTCTTTGGGAACACTCACTTTGACGAGGTTCGCCCTTTAAGGTTTAGTAAAGTCTGGTTTTCATGCTTAAGGGACTGTAAATATATAAACGGATTCATATGATTGAATAGGAACATTTTTATGTTTTTTTAAACCTACCCCCTTTTATTTAAAGAAAAAAAAAGTTTGAAAATAAAAGATTTAATAATTATCAATAATCATATCCATAACTGCTACCTGTATCAAAGTACTTGCAGCACATTGTTTGTATTAAAAAGAAAAGAAAATGTGGATCAGCAGGTCAGACTTAAAAGGAGGAAAAAATAAATCAGAAATCTCAATCTTCCAGGAAAAGCCTGATCAGTGCATCTCTACTTTCTCTTTGTTTTCCTTCACTACTCCTCTGATCTTCTTTGCCGTTTCTCCTTTCAGATCTGACATTAGACGGTCTGGACTGTCTCCTTGAAGCAAGCAGACAGATTTTACTGGAGGCTATCGAGAAGCAGTCCCACATCGATCTGCCGAGAACTCTGGACCCCGACAAGAAGTACAGCTGGAGGCACAGGAAGGAGGAGCCGGTAAGAAGAAGAAACGGGAGGGAACCACCATCGGTTCATGAAACCCGGGCCGGCGGGACGCTCATGTTTGTGTTTTGCTGCAGCTGTACAGTAAAATGTCTGTGGACATGTTGGACGCCGTGGAGGTGGAGTATCGCGTTCGCCTGGCCGAGCTGCAGAAGACGTATAAGGAGAAGCAGAGGGAGCTGAGCAAGCTGCAGCGGCGCAGGGACAAGAGGTTGGCGCTCCCGCATGACGCCGTGAGGAAGAAACCAATCTTATCTGCACTGTAACTCACATCTGATTCTTTGTCAGAGAGAGGCAGCAGGAGGACGAGAGGCGGAGTCTGACCAGACGGGGCAGAGGGAGACCAAGGAAGAGGAAACATTTGCCTACACCTACCAAACTGGACGGCAGGCCTGGAAAGTGAGTGCCTGCTTTCATATTGGAAGTTTCATATCTGTTTATTTATTTATTTTTTTATCCATACATTAAATTACAAACATGTCCTCCTGTCAGGCTGGGTCGGACAGTGCAATACTCGGAGGACTCTGAAGCCGGAGAAGGACAGAGGAAAAGGTTCTGTTTGTCCAGAGATGAAGAGGACACGGAAACCGGAACTGGAGGGGTGAAGAAGAAGAAGAAAAAGAAGAAGAAGAGCTGGAGCGACCAGGAGCCGTCCAGCACTCACGCTCTAGAGGTAGGCAGCCTGTTCGTGGACTTTCCAATTGCCTCGTGTCCTCGTTAGTGATTCACCCGCTGGTGTTTGTAGGCTCTGAAGGCGAAGCGCGGCCACGTGTGTGAGCAGGAGCAGCTGGCTTCGGACCTGGACAGGGCGCTCTCGCTCTCCCAGCTCGGCTCCCTCGGCGCCTCTCGCAAACTGGCCTCCAGGTTGGAGAAGTCGAAGGGCAGACCGTGTGAAAGCGGGCTGAAGGAGCGAGGCGTTCACTCCTCAGTCAAAGGCGCGAAGCTCAAGCTGGGGACCAAAGCTTCAGCTGCAGAGACGATCCGGAAGGTTAAAGGTCAGAAGAAGGCCGTGTTCTCGCCCATGAGATCTGAGCTCAGCAGTTGCTCGAACAGTGAGTACCCAGAGAGAAAACCTCTTCAGTTTCCTAAACTACCTGATCAAGTCTGCTTCCTGAGCTTTTATTAGTCCAGTCAATTAAAGTCCTGAATCCAATTCAGGCAGACAAGCCTCTATGTGAGACTTCTTGTCCTCACCCATCATCAACTGCTCTCTCTCTGCACCAGATACAGATTCAGAGGAACACGTTTCTTCCGGAGGAGGCTGGCCTCCTCACTCAAAGACGCATCCCCGCGACGGTTCTACCAGGAAGAGGCGCTCTGCGTCGTCGCCTACCTCCCTGCTGCCCAGTCAGAAACCTTCCAGGAAGAAGCACAAGCACTTATCGCTGCTGCTGGAGGAGGCGGGCCTCAGCTCCTCTGACGACTCCTTTGATCAAGGTTACTGAGCCTTTTCCTGCCAAATCAGGCAGTTCTGTGTCTGTGAGGCTAGGGTCGCCCCTGTCAGACTGTGCGTTAGCTTCATCATCCCTACCTCTTTTTGCTGCTGGCTTTTTTCTGCAAAGTCGCTGCTTTTGATTTTCTGTTATTTTGGTTTTTGTTTTGTTTTTCCAGAGTTTACCTATTTCTATGGAGATTTTTTATTGCCTGGATTGCAAAGTTGTTTGTTTTTTTTTCTTTGTTTTTGTAGCATTTGTACAAATGTGAAATGTGAGATCTTTTTCCACAAAGCTGTATCGCAGTTTGGTATTTCTAAGCTCTATTAAAGGTGTTGATCTGATTGGTACAGATTGCAAACTGCTGTGGTCCTTGTGTCTGCTTCATCTTGTTGTGTCTGTTTCCGTCAGTCTGTCTGTCCAGCTGCCACTGCTCCTCACACATCCTTTAAAAAGGCTCTGCTTGTCAAATATCCCACTTTTTCTCCTGGGGAAGTGGAGAAGGCGTTAGCTAGGTGAGCGTAGGGTTAGCGTAGCGCTTATTTGGACAGGTCAGTGTTATTTTATGCTACATGTTGTGACAGCGTTGAGATTAAAGGGATATTTGGACAACAATGAGCTCCTCTTGTGTGTCTACTAAACCTTCAAATAACCCTTCTCCCTGCTCTCTCTCAGAAACCTCGCTCTGTCCTTTCATCCCCCCTCCTCCCCCCACTTTATTTCCCTTCCCATAATGCTTTGAGTGTCTCTCAGCCTGTTCAATGTGCTTGTGCTGCTGCGACTTTACAGAAGCTTGGTCTGGACTAGCGCAGCCTTGAGCCTACACTTCCTCGCTACAGCGACCCCCCCTCCCCCACGCTGTGGCTAAGGCTCTGCTTTTAAAGCTAGTCTGCGCTAAGGCTAGGCTGCGCTCCGTCGCTGCGCTGCCCCGCCCTGCCTGAGGCCACACCCCTGTCACCTGCTCTGTAAGTAGGAAGTGCCCCTCCCTCAATTTTTTTTTTTATAATCACTGAACACTAACATGAAACGTGCAGAAATTAAACTACATTTACAGAACATTAACTTTTATCTTTTTTTTGTATATTTTCTCACGAATTTGGAGCTCTTCAAAGCTAGCCATGGTTACCCCCACCATCCTGCTTCCGACGGCCGAAAAAGTTTAAAGGAGGGCGTTTCCTGTTGGACGGGAACGGAGGACGTAACCATGGTGGCTCGAATCATAAAGCATATTGTTGCCAAAGGGGCCTCACAGGGCTGTCCTCTCAGTGCCTGCTTGTTTTAAACACCTGTCTGCTGCTGTTAACACATGGATTCACAGTACAGCGTGAGAATTGAGTTACTCTCTCCAACTTTTTTGACATTTTGTCACATTAAAACCATAAACATCAGTTTGATTTAATTTAAATTAAGATGTAGATACCAAAAGCTCCTTAAAATTCCACTCTTGAACACAGAGTGGAAGAAAACTGACACCGCTCTTCACCCTTGTCACATTGTTACTGTATAGCATGGTGGGGGAAGCGTCATGATGGGGGAATAGTGGAGCACAATTGGATAAATCAGTAATATTAAACTCTTTAAGGATACTTCCATTCAGTGAATTGATATTTTGCAGAAAGTTACATTTTTTGCAGCTGCAGAACAAATTTTTATGCAGGTTTAAGTCTACCAGCTTTGAACATCTTCAGATATTTTTAGTCATATTTCTTTTACAAACAGCAATAAGTTTGATCAGATTGGATAGGAAGCTTCTTTAAATTGGAATGTTAAACAATATTTACCCTTAGACCTAATCCTGGACTTTGGTCCGTTTTAAGACGAGGTTATCCTTTAAATTTAACCATCCCACTGATGGTTGTGCTGCTGAAAGAAAAGCTTCCTCCCCCAGTTTGAATCTTTTTTTCTCTTCTAACAGATTCCTTGTCCCATTTGAATAAAGGCGTTTCCTTAGCATGATGCTATCACTGCCATGCTTTACTGTCTTTTTTTTCTTTTTTCCTCTCCTTGATAATAACCACACATTTTTACTCATAACAACCGTTTTTATTTTTATTCTTTTTCATTGTAGTTATGGATCTCCCTGTTTTTGACTTCTCTTGCTCAGCCTTCTGTGTCTCTTTTATATCTTGATAATTAGAGATCTGAAGGAGTTTGCTTGTTCTTTTTTTAATTCAGGCATATCAGAGTAAATTCCAATAAGATTAAAGTTTCTGGTTGTAAGGTGGCAATATGTACAAAAGGGATTTCGAGCAGAAGGAAAAAATATATATTTCTTAGTCAGAAAATGGCAGTTTCAGCATTAAGTCCTCCTGTACTGTGAATCCAGCCTCACTGTTAACACCCTAACCCCTGAGGAGGAGATCCTCATCCTCATCTGCTGCTCTGGACCTTCCTGGTAACTTCCAGCGTCACACAGCTTCCCCAGCAGTTCACCACGGTGTGTGTTTGTCTCTACCTCTCTGTAAACTCTGCTGGTTTGTTCAGATTTAAACCGAGCATTTTAGTTTTCTTTCCTTCATCTTTTTTCTGTGCCATTAATACTAAACGTCTGAGGCCAGGGTTTTGACTCACCCCAGTCTGGTGTTGCTTGCATCTCATGCATGGTCGTTGTAATTCTTGGAGGTCCGCTGCTCTGCATTTCTGTGCAGCTTTACGGTGTGAAGGGACGCTGCAGTGGTTTTGGACCTTGTATCTTCTCGCTCCACCGTTATTTATTTAATAACCCTCACCTCCAGGAGTGTGTCTGTGTTTGACTGCATAGAAGCTTTTTTTTTTTCTTGAGATCCCATTCAGTAAAAATTTCTTATTTTATTATGTTGTTAGAAGCGATATAAATTGAGAGATGAATCCCATACCTGCAGCTTGTCTCTGCTCCCGTGCTCACAGTTTTCTCTCCCACACAGAGACCTCTGAGGATGAAGAAGAGGATGAGTCCGGTTCAGATGGTGATGATGACGACGATGACGAGGAGGAGAGCGGGTTGGGTCTGCTGGCCAGGTTTGCGGCCAGCGCCCTCCCTGTCAGCCCACCACCTCTGAGTTTGCTCCATGACGGCAAACACAGCAGCAGCCGACAGAGCGCTCTGGGTAAACACAAACAGACACAAACCTGTCCATCATTTGACTCTGACGTCTTTCTGACGTCTTTGAAAACAAAAACAGGAAATTCTAGAAATTCCCTTTGGTCAAAGTTACAAACTTTTTGTATTTCACTGGAATTTTAGGAGATGGATCAATAAAGAGAAAGGAAAACTGAAGTATCATTGAAATTTAAAGAAATAAAAGCCTAAAATTGAGGTGTACAGTAATTTTTTAGATTCTTCTACCATGATTCTGCAAGTTTTTTTTTTTTCATAAAAAAAAATTTAATCTTCAAAATGTCAGATTTAAAGATCTAGGAAGCTCATTATAGTGCATGGTGGTGCCGGTATCATGCTGTAGGAATGGCTTTTGTCAGCCTGAATAAGGATTTGAATGGTGGCTTTCTGCAGAAAGCCTGTCAGACACAGCAGAAGACATCCAAAAACATGGAGCCAGAGCTGCAATGAAGATGTCTAGTTAAAAACATAATGGTCTGGCCAAAGTCAAATCCTTATGTGAAAAAAAAAAAAGCTTTCAAGAGTCTTTGATAAAATTTGAATCACTTGACATTTGCTTTTAGTCTGTTTATGTAATTCTAGTAATTTTTTACAGAGCATGTACTTTGGAAGGCTGCAAAGACACTCCACACTTTTCAATTTTTTTGTTATTGAAATATTTTAAAAACAATAACATTTTTTGGTCAAATTAAAACCTGATAAGCATTAAAGTCTGTGGATGTGACATGAATTTGGAAATGCTGTGAATATTTGGCCAAGCATTGCATTCATGTTCAGTTACACTTTCTGTCCTGCACTATTAGGGTTCATCATAAAGCTCTTCTGCATTATTTGATCACCATCTCTCCTCTCTCAGGTTCACCCGAGTGTGACTGGTCCGACTCTGGCTCGGATCTGAGGCAGAGGAAGTTCCCTTCCCTGCTGCATGGGAGGCGCTCGGCCCCTGAGCTCCCCCATTTGCCTCCCGCCACCCGCAGAAGTGATCAGCCCAGCCCCGCCAAGCACGATGAAACGATGCCGGTTAAGCGGAAGCCTCTAACCAAAACCCGGCCTTCGCCTCGATCTCCGCGGAGATTCAGCTTCGACCTGTCCACCGGTGTGGGGGGCTTCAGCGAGGACGAGGGCTGGAACCGGCGACGCAGTGAGCGGATCTTCCTCCACGACGCCACCGCCACCACTTCCAATCAGATGTCTGTGTCCACCTCCTCCTCTACCAGTCAGAGCTCCTCATCCTCCGTCTCAGCCCCACCTCTCACCCCGAAGCCTTCCTCCAAACCAAAACCCACTCCAGCAGCCAGAGAGGGAAAAGATGTGATAAAAGTACGTCAGTGATTTATCTCTGACAGGATGCATGTCTTCCCTCCTCTTTTCCTCATGCTCCTTCTCTCCAGCTTCCATCTCTGCATCCTTTTTTTTCCTCTTCAGAAATTCTTCTGCCTGCGTGTTTCAGTGCCACCAGTAAAACTGCTGTATTTTATGCATCTTCAGGCCTCAGTTTCTTTTGTTTTCTCCCTTGGAACACAGAAAAAGAAGCAGAAGGAGACCCCTGCGCCGGTCGGCCCCTCCACTCTGTGTAGTCCGGTCTCTGATGGGGCGCCCCCTCTGAGCCCCGCCCACAAGAGCCAATCCAAAGGCAAAAGCAAAGTAAGAGAGGTCTGTAGGACGGATTGCTGTTCATTTAAAAACGCATCTGAAAAATGGAATAGGAAATCCCTTTATTATACCAATTTTTCCAAGTGCTAACTAATCTCTGGGTTTTCTTGTAGCCGTCCAGGGGCGCTGTGAGCCGGCTGATGGAGAGCATGGCGGCGGACGAAGACTTCGAGCCAAACCAGGACAGCAGCTTCAGTGAAGACGAGCTTCTCCCGCTGCGAAACAGCAGCGTGTCGGAACGGTCCTCCACACCTGGTCAGCATCTCTAGAAACACACAACAATCGTCTTCTGAACTTGGATGACGGTGTAATAATGTGTGGAATGTGTTGTGCGTTCAGCTCCAGTGCAGTGTGTGTTGGATAAGGACTCTCTGGTGGATGGGCTCAGAGTTTTGATCCCGATGGACGACCAGCTTCTCTATGCTGGACATGTGAACACGGTGCATTCCCCGGACATGTGAGTATACACCAGCTGCCTTCTCTAACACAGAGGGCTACGAATACACCAATAAGCTAAAAAAAAATGTTGCTTGGCCCACATTTTGAATTTTCTCTCCCTTTTCTCTGGTGCCAATCACTAACTGCATGTATATTAATCAAACTTTTTGGGTTAAGGTGTGGATAAAGTGACGGACAAATCAACTATATCAAGAAAAGGCAGAGAGGACTTAAAGTTAAGGCTTGAACTAACAAATTCTGCAGAATGGAAGAATAGAGACAGAATGAAGTGGAATGATGACAAGGGGTCCCTATGTCCTCCAGCAATCTAAGCTTATAGCAGCATAACTGAAGAGATATCTCAGGATAACCTGAGCTGCTCTAACTATAAGCTTTATCAATTAAATTTAGTTTATTTGTGTAGCAAATTTTCAAAGCTCATGTCATCTAAAGGCACTTAACAGAAACAAGTCAACCAGATCATACAGTTAAATTGATTCAAAGTTTTCTATGTAAGGAAAACCAGCTGATTGCATCGACTCATTGACTTGAAGGCAATCCCTCACACCAAACATGCTTGTAGCGACAGTGGAGAGGAAAAACTCCCTTTTAACAGGAAGAAACCTCCAGCAGAACCAGGCTCAGTGTGAACGGCCATCTGCTGAGGCCAACTGAAAATGACTAAAAGATCATTTGCATCATCAAGTCTTTAAAAGCTCCATTTTGAGCTGTATAAATTGAACTGGATTTCATGAAGTTACAAACGCACACCGCTTTGGTTTTATGCTTTGTTCCCATTTATTTTTTTACATTTTTAATCACCTTATACATTTTAAAGGAACATATGTCTTTACTTTATGGCTGCAGGCCTTGAGTTTGACATGTGGTTAAGAGGTATGAGAGTAAATGGGTGCTTAATACAAATGCCAGCCGCACTTTTCAGATTTCCTTCATTTTTAAAATTACATACAACCTTTATTAATGTATCAGATTAAACTACAATAAATTTAAAAAAAATTTTTTTCATAATGTTTTTGCTTCTGCTTAATAAAAAAAAGAAGGAATATTTAAAAAATCAAATCAGAAAAATTTTCCACATTTTTCTCCCTCTAGCTTATTTGGCTAAACTTGTCAGCTGCTGTCCGTCTGATGCTTCCTCCAGACCAGATGTATTTATAGCCCAATTTAAATATATATATAAAAAAAACACCCTTTGCTGCCTGGTATCCATTAGAACCGTCAGAACTGAGATAAGAACTTGGATCTCTTTGCCAAAAGGCATCATCTCAGAGTGAGCTGAGGTTCTGACACACTGACCCTAAGCTTTCTGAACCTCCCTTATTTTTTCCTACATTTTCTCCCTTCAGATACAGCGTGGTGGTGGAGGGGGAGAGAGGCAACCGGCCGCACATCTACTGCTTGGAACAACTGCTCCAGGAGGCTGTAAGTTACCTGCTACTCCTTTACACACGTCTGTCTAGAAAATAAGAGAGTGTTTGAGAATAATTGATTTTCTGTTTACAGATAATCGATGTGAAGCCTCCATCGGTGCGTTATCTCCCTGAGGGCACCCGGATTGCCGCCTACTGGAGTCAGCAGTACCGCTGCCTTTACCCAGGAACTGTCGTTAACGGTGCGACAGTAAAGCACACACAGCCTGTATTTCCAACAGACGGTTCATGGAGCTGAAATCAACCATCAATGATGCGCCAGAATGTTAAAAATTTGGAATTTTCATGTTCTCTCAAACAGGAAGCGCAGATATCGACGAGAACGACGATCTGATCACGGTGGAGTTTGACGACGGTGACACCGGACGCATCCCTCTGTCCCACATCAGGCTGCTGCCACCGGATTACAAGATCCACTGTGAGCAAAACACTCAGTAATCGGCAGAAAACACAAATATGCTCCTAAAACGCAAACTAACTCGCCTCTCACTGAGTTTCCACACTCTGATGTTGATCTCGGATTTTAGATTGTGCTCACTACCCAGATATTCAAAGGCAGCATTGATCCTGCTGCTGGGGTCTGCACACATTTTCCTAGCAGCTACACCCTGAAGAAATGATGAGGTTTAGAGGCTGTTAATATCTACTGAGGACATTTTTCTTTTTTTACATCTAAGTTGTTGGTTTCCTCCCATCAGAGGCTGAATTACTCTTAAATCTTAAAATCAAAGTGTTTCCAACATGTTTTCATGGGAGAACAAGCTCTACATAAAATTTTGAAAACATATCGACTCAGTCACGGGGCTGAACGGTGCAGATTGAAACGCAACATCATGCTGTTTTTATCCAGGGGTGCTTTTTATTTCTTAGTTTAACTGTACATACTGCAAGAAGTGCTCACTTTGAATTGTTGAAATCAGAAGGAATAATTCTGTTTTTGTTGTTTTTTGTTCAGGCGCAGAGCCCTCCCCGGCGCTGCTGGTGGCTGGGCCCTCCAGAAGGAGGGTGCGCAAATGCAGCAAAGAGGCAGGAGCGAAGCCAGAGGAGACCACACCAAGGATCAAAGGGAAACCGGGTCGCAAGCCCAAACCAAAACCAGGTAAGATTTGGAGCTTTCGGTGTTATATGGGGGGTCGTTTGATCTGTGACCAGATCCCATTTTCATTAAAAAAAAGACCCAGTTCCTTTTAGGTCAGTCTCACAATAACACCCTTCATCATGGAAGTAGTTACTGAAGGAAGAAGTCAGCTAAGCTTTAAAAACTAAAGTCTTAAAGTGTCACAACAAAGATTTTTTATTCCTTTGAGCTTTTAGCACCCGGACAGGGTTAAGGTGCAACACTGAAATAGGTTTAAGCTGCTCGCTCTATAATAAATCCCTTTTTCTTGGTAAAATCTAATATTAAAATCTTTGTTTAACATCGATTGCTTTTTTTTTTCTACTCAAAACACAGAAATGAATGCATTTCAAATAGACAACAGAAGAACTGGATGTTCTAAATAATTCTTGCTTAAATATTTATCAAAAATAAATCAGAATGAGCTAAAATAATTATTATTGATCTGTCAGGTCGCAAAGCACAAAGGCGCCGGAAAGACATGAACATGACGCAAAATTTAAAAGGAAAACAAACAAAGGAATATAAAGGAAAAATACTGCAAAGGAGAAATTTTGCCAGTACAGAAAACGAGAGATGCAAAGTGCAAACGCGCTGCAAATAACTGGGCCTGGTGAGCTAGACTGACCATGGCAGTTTACTCCACATATCAGTCGGGAAAGAAGCTGGTAGAGCCTGATTTCAGAGGCGGAACTAACAGAGTCAGTAGAAACAGTTTAGAGTCAATCAGATAAAGTCTTTTAAAAATAAAAAAAGCTCTTACAGCACCCAGTTGTTAAAATGTAACTATGTAAATGGGCATTATCTGGGCATAATAAAGGGCCTCATTAAAGCATCCCTCTGTTTGAGCTACAATCTTGACTGTTAAGCCTAAAGAAGAGCGTTGTTGTATTATGGGCCCCTTCTCCTATGCTGTGATTGGTCCAATCAGTTTTAGTCTGGAGAGTGTTGAGCCTTAGCAGCCTGACTTGCGCCCTCTGTAGCTCAGTCTGGCCGGCCAAGCTAACACATACATAGACCATGCTAACAGGCAAAAAGCTGCTCCAGACCACTAGGGGCTGTTGACCACCACCATCTCTTTTTCTGTCTTTTAGAGCACAGCACTTGTAAATACTTGTCACTATCAGATACGTCCCAGAGTGATGATCCATACAATCTGCTCATTTGCGTATTCGCAATCAGATATACATCCGGGTCGCCCCCGATTTTATTTTGTAAAAAAAGACTTAAATTACGTTTTTTCCTCCCTGAAAATAGAAAGCGCAATAAAATATAATGTGTTTAAGGTTAATAATGTATTTGCTGAGAAAATAACTGCCTTAAAATCCTTTCTATTTTATCACCTTAAATCAAAGGAGCCACTTTTATGCACCGGAAATGGGATCTATGCTACTTCCGGGAGCTAAATTTTTGGATTTAATCATAAATCTAGTCTTTTTGAGTTTTATGTTTTCCTTTTGTGTTAAACTTATGGTATATAGTGCGTAACTAAAGAAAGAAACAACTAAAATGCAGATAAACATGGTTGAATCATATTTTGGCGGACCTCTCTGAGCATGTCAGACGATGACGTCAGACAAGCAGTTTAACAGAGAAATTGTAAAAAGCATCAAATTGTCTCAAAAGAAATCATTAACCATTTTTCAAAGATGTGTATTAGCATTCTTTACTGAATGAATGTTATAAATAAGTAATTTTAGTACCATAACTACATTATTTTGGGAAACATGGATGTACATCTGGTTGCACATGCGCAATTGAGCTGATGGGAAGGATCGGGTAGTGACGATGTTCCAAAAAATCATTTTCAAAGACATCATCAAACCAGAATAAAAAGTGAGCAAGTTGCATATATGCATGATGTATCAGCTTCTATATTGTCGGTCATTTTTTGTTTACATATTATTATTTATCCAGTAAGTAAAATGAATAATGAGCATTTTTTCCCACCTTGCTGCCGTTATTGTGCACCAGGAGGGGAGTAGGTATTGGTGTTCATAAAACCTTAACTGTGTTAAAAGTGTTGTTTTGTATTTCATATAATTCCCAAACTCTAGCCAGAAAAATCTCCAGTATCAGACGTCTCATATTTCATCCCGACTGTCCGTCACATTTGATTTCAGTTCATTCTTGCTTTGTTGTTCTGTGAAGCTCAAAGTCTAAACCAGAAGCTGTAATCTGGGACACATTGCTTGTACGAATTTGCTGACCCTGGTCATTATTGGGCCGAGTAAGCACTTCTGCAATGTAATGTTTTCATTTCAGAGATGGTTTCTTGCTGATTTGTCTTCCTTGAACTGCGGTGGAAAAAAAAACAAAAAAAAAAAACGCTCATGAAGCCACAGAAATAAAATGTCAGCACATCAAGGAAATGGGTCCGTGCAAAAATATTCATACAGCTAAAAAAACTTTTGATCTTTTGATACATTAGAACCTTTAAAATCCAAGGAGCCACTTTGTCCTGGATGCAGCTAAAAGCATTTGTTGCCTTTTTTAACAAACTAACATTTACTTTTTAGGTGAGAAAGCATGGATTATCTTCTATTGGGTGTTAAATTTGTGGAACATTATCGATAAAAGCACATAGTTCCTAAGCTAAGAACTAGAAAAATCAATCTAAAACATCACTGGTTCTTCTGCTGTCCTTCTGCTGTGGAAATGATTAGATCGGATTAGAATCAACTTTATTGTCATTACACAGGTACAGGTACAAGGCAACGAAATGCAGTTTAGGTCTAACCAGAAGTGCAATAGCAGCAAGTACAGGATAAATAATGATTCCATAAATACAGGACATGGGTTTCTACTGAATAAGTATAGAGATGAATACCATTATAAACAACGAATATAATATATAGATCACTAGTCTTATGAACTTAATTTACAGCTGGATATGTACTGAATATAATATACAGGTGAATATTACTATAAAACATGTTTTTACAGTTATGTACAATAGCATATATACAGATGGGTTTTACTATAAGATGAATAAATAAAGTTTGGACAGAAGCTATCTAAATTAAAGTGCAGTGGATGTTTAAAATGCATTTATTTACTGAAAACAACTGCTAAAGCTTCTAAAACTGGTATTTCTTTATCATGTTTATCATTTTAGCCTCCGTTAGCAACACTGTAGAAGGTCCGTAGAACCCTGCAATAGAATCACAGACTTCAATATGGGAACAGAACAGTATCGGCTCTTATGATAAAGTGGACGAAATAAAAAAAAGGTTTATAAAATTTAAAGGAATGGAAAAGCTGAACATTTGTGCTTCCATTGTGTTTTACATGTAAACCAAAAGCAGCAACAAAAAGCATATATTGCTAGTCTGCCAAAAAAAAGAGGTCCAGATACAATTTTAGGTATGTAGACATGCAGCTGTGTTTACAGCAGAGGTTGGTTCTAGAAGAGAGGTTCAAAACTTTTAGCAACAAGGCCACACATTTATCTATTTTAAAGTACATTTGTGGGTTTTTTTGTGGTTTGAGATTTCTTTTTAAGATGCTTTTCAGAGTTATGTAGAAAAGAATCTGTAAATAGAAAAAGCCTTGATTCATAAAATAACCTTCATTTTTGGGAGTTTCTGTTTTGGTCTAAAACAGTTCTTTTTTTCTCTTTCATCTCTTAACATTAATGGAACATGAGACACTCTGTGTTTGATAAAAGCTTCTGGTTTGATGAATAAATCAATTTATTTGTTTGTTTATTTTTTTAGTAAAATTTGCTGGATGATTGCATATGGCGACAAAAGTGAACCACAACCATATAGTATGCTCCACAGGTGCATTTTTGTCACCTATTGTCATGTACCATGACCTTATGTAGCTAAAGGAGGCTATTTTGCACTATGCGCTAACATGTAGTGTAAATATTATGTGTCACGTCCCACGCGCACAATTCAGTGAGCGTGAAGCTGATGCCCCACCCACTTTGAAAAAAGTGGTTTCGTTAAAACAAATGTTTGTGATACTTTTGATTCAGAGATTTTTAAGATAATTTTTAGGTCATTCGGAGGCCAACCATCCTAATTAAAGTATTTAACTTTTTTAGTCCTTTGTGCAAATTTGTCCTTTTTTTTTTTTTTTTTTTTTTTTTTTTTTTTTTTTTTTTTTTTGTGGGATGAGAATTTTTGTGGGATGTTTAGTGTGTACATGTAGTGTAAAATTTTGTCCTTTAAACTTGTATAACCTTATGGTGAATGAAAATATCTGACCTCAATGTGCCGTGGAGCATAATAAATGCTTCTGATTCACTTTTGTATCATATTTGATACATGAGTTTTTGAGATCTCTACATCATCAGTGTGACATTTTTGTACTTGAAAATCCTGATACAATCAGACACCTGTACTGAACAAAAAATGCATAGTAAATTGTGCAATAATGTCTAATTGATCACAAAAGATACAGATTATTTGATTAAAAACTCCTTTTTCTTTCCTGCATCTCAGAGACATCCGTTAATCAGGAAGTACGGGAGAAAGCCGATCTTCTTCCTTCTCCCTCCCAGTCCACTGAGCGACCTAAAGCTCCAGCTAAACCTGCCCAGGACCGGACCTCCTCTGTCCAGAAACCTGCTCAGGAAAAGCCCCGCCCTGCGTCTCGGCCGACAATTGGGACGCAGGAGAAATCTGAACGGAAGAACTCTGGCACTTCCTCCTCAAGCAGCCCCACACTTCCCAGTCCGGTGCCAAGGAAGAGCAGCTCTGCCCAGTCTCCTGTTTCTAAAACATCCCGAGCCCTCCCCTCCTCCCTCTATCCCTCCACCTATGGGAAGGTTCTGACTGTGGACCTGTACAGTGAGCCCAACCTTTGCTCTTATAATAGCCAGCGCAGAGAGCGGGAGAGCAGCAGCTCCATCAGTCCCACCAGCAGGTCTGTGCCCAGGCCTGCGTTGAGCGTTTCGTCCTCTGCACCCAAACCCAACGCTGCCTCCACACCCAGACCTGCCTCCTCATCCAAAATAAAATCCTCCTCAGATCATCAGAGCAGCTCCAGATCTGGCCTCAGCTCCGGACTGCTGCCCAGCCCCATCTCCAGGGTAACGAGCGGCAAATCAGGCTCTTCCCTCACCGCCAGGCCGTCATCCTCGCTGTCACCCACAGCTGCCTCCAAACCCAAGCTGAAGATCCCATCAGAGCAGATGTCCTCCAGACCCCTCCCAAGGCCCAAGTCCATCTCTGGACAGAGGAAGTGTTTGTCTGCAGAGCCGCTCGTGAAGCTCGACCACGAAGGCGTCACCTCGCCAAAAACCAAAAAAACCAAGGCTTTAATGTTACTGGAGGGGCGGGGAATCAGACGAGACCACACCCCTATTACCACTTCCACAGCGAATCAGAAGCTACTCAAAGCTAAAATGAGAGCCCCTGAGAGGGCGACCAGTCTGCCAGAGAGGGAGTCTGCCTACAAGACCCCGATCCTGGCTAAGGAGAAGCTGGAGAGTCGGGGAAGTGGCGTCAGAGGCAAAGAGACGGACGGACGGGAAAAGGCTAAGAAAGAAGAACGAAAGGAGCTGGAGAAGAGGGAGGAGAGGAAGGTGAAAGAGGAATCTCAGAGCAGCAGCAGCTCTGATTCAGACGAAGAAGGTGAAAACAGAAAGGTGAAGAAGAAATGCACCTCTAGCTGCTCCTCTTCTTCTTCATCCTGCTCCGGTTCGTCCTCATCATCATCATCTTCATCCTCCTCATCGTCGTCGTCATCTACTGACGACTCATCCTGCAGCTCGGATGAGGAGAGGACCCCTACGCCTCCACCCGGCCCCGCCCAGAAAGCTTCAACCCAGGACCAGCTGAAAGAAGACGTGAAAGAGGAGGAAGAGGAGGTGAAGAAGGAGGTGGAAGTGAAAGTAGAGGAGGAACAATCATCCTCCCGCTCAAACTCCCCCTCCCCATCAACTCCACCGGTTACCCCCGTTCCTGCTCCCAGTACGCCAGCCAAACCGGCCACAGGGAAGGGCTCTGGGCAGAGGGGCCGTCCGCCGAAACCCAAACCGAGCGGCGGGGAGGGGAAGGCAGGGAGGCCCAAGAGGAGGGAGGGAGTCCACCTCCCCACCACCAAGGAGCTGGCTAAACGTCAACGGCTTCCCAGTGTGGAGAACAGGCCCAAGATTTCTGCTTTCCTTCCAGCCAGACAGCTGTGGAAGTGGTTTGGGAAACCCACTCAGGTGAGAAGGGGAAACCTCACAGACTTGACCAGGTGACCCTTCCTGCCGGATTCACGCAAATGTCGCCTTTTACTTTGGTTCTCCAGAGACGCGGCATGAAGGGGAAGGCCAAGAAGCTCTTCTACAAGGCCATCATGCGCGGCCGAGAGATGATCCGCATCGGGGACTGCGCCGTGTTTCTGTCTGCCGGACGGCCCAACCTGCCCTTCATTGGGCGCATCCAGAGCATGTGGGAGTCCTGGGGAAGCAACATGGTGGTCCGGGTCAACTGGTTCTACCATCCAGAGGAGACCAACCCCGGCAAGAAACTCACCGATAAGAAGGTTTTTGTCCTTTTGAAACTTTTTAAAGATCAAACTTATAAATTAGTGATCTGATATTAAAAGTTTGTTTTTTGCCTCCAGAACTGGGATCAGATGTGTGGTCAGTCTTTACCAGCAGCTCTGCACTCGTCCATCCAGAGGAAAGACTTCATGGAGGTGAGAGGGACATGAACACGTGTAGCTCTTAATGTGGTATTACATTTTTATCGTATGGTGTTACCAAAAGAAAAAAAAGGTAGCAGTCGTAGGGCTAAAGCTAAAATAACCACCTTAAAAACACCAAAAGAAACAAATTTAATAGAAATAGAAAAAAAAAAATTTTTTCAGCTAGGCATTTCAATTAATTTTAAAGTGTTCATAAAGACAAATGAAATCAGGTTAAGAGAATTGACCAGATCAAACATGTCTATCATAATCAAACAAGAAGTATTATCCATACTATAATCCAGTGGTTCCCAAAGTGTGGGGCGCGCCCCCTAGGGGGGGCGCAATGCCATTGCAGGGGGGGCGCGGAAAGCGGTATGAGTGAAGGGGGGGGGCGTGGACATCTTATTGTAATCCAAAGGGGGGCCCAGAAGAAAATCTTTGGGAACCACTGCTATAATCCATCATTTAAGAATAAACAATTACTAAAGCCTATTCCCAATCCAGTATTAGTCAGTAAGCATATAAATATTGAAATACTAGGCTTAATCAGTGTTACATTATCTTAAAAAATGACTGATAGTCTCCAACATGATTCCCTCCCCAGTGATGTTCATGATGCTTACCCTATCACAGTCTTTCTGTCCTTTTGTAAATGCGAATCCAAACACAAATGCCTCAATTCTTCATTAAACTCTCATCTCTCTCATTTGTTTGAATGCAAGGCAGTTAGCTTAAGACTCAGTTGTTTTAATCATTGATTTCATTTAGGTTAAGTATTTGTCTCATCATGCACTTTTGCAGATTTGTGAATTAAAGGTTTAAGAACGTTTTTTATTTCCTTTATTTTATATCATTACTTTAGTCTAATTTCTTCAAGCTTTGACTTTATTTGTCAAACAAAAGTTTTCTTCCTTAACCTCCACAGTTTGTCCTTCTCACCATGAGCTGCTTTCTTTCTTCTGTCTTTTCCATTGTTTCAGCTGACATCGGTGTTGTCAGATGTGCCTCTCTTTTTGTGCTTCTAAACATTATAGATCTTCAAATTGCTGCCTAGATTTTATTTTCTCTCTGTTCTATCTGAGACAAATATTTTCTAAAATGATGTATTTAGTATTCTTGAGGGCAGAAAACTGATTTGTTAAAACAGTTTAGCATTATAAATGTACGTATGTTCCTTTATGAAAGCAGCTGACCAAGTACCATGTGAGACTGGTGGCCAAAAAAATACACAAGTAACACATTTATTGGTTATTGCATCTCTGTGTAATGGCATTTTATGTTTTCGGATAATTAT
>NW_015150627.1:1232411-1278358 GCF_000732505.1 Cyprinodon variegatus | reverse complement strand
CCGCTGCGCTCCAGACCGCCTGCACAAAGCAAAGCATACAGCCTCCACTGTGGCTCCCGTCCGCTCCCCTCTGAGTTCCTTGGAGATCATAGAGGGCATGCGGAGATGATTAAATTCAAAGCAGCAAAACATGCGGAAATGATCCAGGGTTTCCAGGTTAAAAATAATTACAATTCATTAATTTTTTGGGATTTTTTCATTCATTTCATTAATTATTATTGGATTTCGGGGTAACAATCAACATATACCGAACCGAAAACCGTGACCAGAAACCGTAAACCGAACCGAACCGTGGATTTTGTGAACCGTTCCAACCCTAATATATATATATATATATGTATATATGACCTTGATTCTTTAATTTTGTTTCTAAATGTTTATTGGTAAACTATCTCTGTTTACTTCATACAGTATTTCTATAACTTTCAAATCAACTAAATCCTACATTTTATTTATATTTCATAGTCAATAAATACTTTAATGATTGGAAGGTGCTTTAAAATGGCTTTTACAAATCATTTTTCAAAGCTTTTTTTGTAAAAGAAATAATGGTTGTATAGAAATCCATAAGTTTCTTCCCCACTGCCATTAGACTGTCGAATGTTGTGTAAAATGGGTAATTGTATTTATAAAATGAAACTAATAATAAACAAATAAAAATGTATGTTAGAACTGTAAATATATTATATTATATATATTTATATATTATATATATATTATATATTATATATAATATATTATATATATTTATATTACTATTTTTTATGTATTTATTAATGCCCTGCGATGGACTGGCAACCTGTCCAGGGTGTACCCCGCCTCTCGCCCATTGACTGCTGGAGATAGGCACCAGCACCCCTCGCGACCCCACTTTGGACAAGCGTGTAAAGAAAATGGATGGATGGATGGATGTATTTATTAATATTTTTCAATGCTGCACTATAAAATTGAAATTGTCTAGAGCTGTTTTAAATGAAATTTCTTTTTGTTTACATTCGTGTATGCAAAATGACAAACTAAATCTGTCTAAGTCTCTAAGTCTAAGTCTAAATCTGATATTACATTGAATGAATTTCAAAAGCCCCCCTAATCTTCCTCCACATCAGATTTCAGGTCTCTCTATGTATTTACTTCTTAGAAATGAACACGGCCCCTGAAGGAAAGTGTCCCAGAGAACTAATAACACATTAAAGCTAGACCTACACCTGCACAACTGGAAACCCAAACACACACTGTAGCAAACACAGAGATGGAAACTCCCAGCACTTTCAAATACACACTGTCTATTTTTGTGTAGATGTATGTGAGAGAAATGCAGGATGTGCATCACCGAACCTGCAGCGTCATAGTCACTCACAGGCTTCCGCCCACCTCATGCAAAGGCGTTTTCTCCTTTGCTTCATGTCCATGACCTCCTACTCTGTCTCACTCTAACAGTCTGGCTGGGCGTTTCCCCACCCTCGGCAGAGTACAACCTAAATTTAATTTAATCTTACGAGACGTGCATTAATCTGCCGCTTCATGAGGAATGCAAACTCCAGAAAACACTCATCTTTTTCTGCCAAGGCTGCAGCCATACACCATGACCACCTGGATTAAATGCTTTCAAACAGTAATCTATCATGGAGTACGTACTGGATACACTGAACTAGTTCGGTTCTACCACCTAAATATGAATTATGTCAGGGATCTAAGTGGAAATGCTAACACAAGCTAACATTAAGCTAGATTAAGGTAAGAGAATTTTGAATAAAAATATAATACAATTATATTGCTAAAGAGAAGGATAGGATTTAAATAATAAAAATTTCAATTAGTAAAATATCCAGTGTTGTTCAAGAAGAACCCCTCTGATTTCCTGTCAATCAAAAAAATAAAAAAATAATAGAAAAGTGGCTGAAACTGAAAGGTGACAGCGAGGCTAACAAAGGTGTTTACTTAATTTCTCTAACCAAAGCCCTAAATTTCAACATCTTAGTTCAAACTAAATTTAGAAAGGATATAGAAACTAAAGGAAGCAAATAGAAAATGACAACAGTTGTGTCAAAACAATTAAAGCGATCTATTTTAGATTTAATAAGATTATTTTAGATGTAAGAATCCAAACCTTCAATAAAAATTTAGACTAATAATCTGCTTCTTACACTTGATCAAACTTTTACAATAACTTGCCAATCACCTTTCATTGAAAATACTAATAATAAAAACAAAAAACTAAAATTACTTCTACTAAAATTAAACCTCTTGTCAGAGTTTAAATCTGAGAGCAGAAGATAATGTGTGCATAATTTTGCTGTGGTGTATAACTGCTAACTACAGGCTTACTACAGAGCAAACTGCCAAATAAATTGAATAATTAATTTAATCCACCACTTTCCTTTATCTTTTAATCCTTTGACGGGGTGTAGGAGTGTGGGGGCAGTGCCTATACCTAGAAATCTCTGGGCATGAGGTCACCAGTCCATCCCATGACATCACAGAGACACAGAAATAACAACAATACAAACATACCAATAACTAAGGAGGATTTACACTGAAAAAATGAAATCTGCTGGATGTGTTTAAGCATTTTTGTTACTTAAAGACTATTGTTTCAATCTAAACATTACATGTGGATTCAACATTATTGGTTCATNTAATTATATTAAGCTTAAATGATCAACATCCTGATTTAAATTGCCTCATTTCTTGATCACATATACGTGCAAACAAACCCCAGTTTGCCTTATTAAACAAACAATGATGTGCGCTTTTCTGTAACTTTCTCAAGGTGAAATCCATTTTTTTGAATATCGGATAGAGATCACTTCCTATTGTTGTATCTAAGATAACCTCTCATAGGCATTTAGCTACTAATGTGGGAGAAGCCAAAGTACGATCAATAGATGACTGAATTATTCCTAGTAGCCTATTGATTCTTGTTCCATTTCCATCATTAAGACTTACTACATTCGTATTCTTCAATAAACCTTCCATTCCAAGCATATTATGTGCATTAACATCTCTACAACAAATAATATTTCCGTCTAAATCCAAATCAATCACCGTAATGGTAACTGTAGAAATCTTATTGCAGGAATTGTAGAAAGTGAATATTTTAATTTTCTTTAAACTTGACAATAAGACTCCTTGCTTTCCATTGTATAATTATAAGATTATATAAATGCTCCCACAATATCAAGACTGGATTGAACAGCTCACTCTTTAGAATAGGGGAACATCACTCAGGGAATTGTGACACGTGTGATCAGAAAGAAACTACAGAGCATATAATGTTACACTGTAGAAAATATGTCAAAGAAAGATACATTTTAATACGAAACCTTGAAAAGATTAAATAAAAAAATGATATACATTAGCAGAAGTTTTAGGGAACAAGAAATGCTAGCCTTTAATACTGCTGTTTCCTTGGAATACTGGATTGTTAGATAGGGTTTAGTTTATTTGTGTTTTCATTAAGTTTATTAGGATTTTTTTCTTAATTCTTTATTTTATTTTGAATAGGGTATTAGAATCCTGATTCACAACCCTTAACAAAAATGTGTCTGGAAAATGAGCCCATTAACAAGAACATATTTTAAGGATTCATTCTCAAAGTTTATATTTTGACATGATAAAAGGAAAAGAAAAAATAAGGGTAATTTCTTCACGATTTTATTGTGTTTGACCCAGATTAAAATGTTCAGTTCAAAGACTACAAATGTCTAGACCAGTCCTGTCTTTACTGGACAAATGTGACAAACAACCTTTAAAATGCCATGTATTGATCATATTTTTAAAAATTTGTGAACATCATTATTTTTGGTAACAGGCTGCAGTGACTTGCAAAAACAATAATACCCTAAGGGAAAGGTTTGTTTTGTTGGAATCACACCTTAGTGTAATTTATTAAAGCTACAAGTAGAAACTAATAGATTAAAATTTCTCTTTAAAAAAATAAATAAAAAATGAGTGTCTTAAAAGTATGTTGTTATAAAAACCTAGAGCAACATGTTTCTTTTTAGAAATGACCAATTTTGTTAATAGAGTCCAAGCTATAGTTTGATATTTTAGTGAAAATAATATATAGGAAGATTTGGTTCCTGGATGCAGCTAGTTTGACAGAAGCTTGTAGAATAATTGATTTTTAGTAGCATACAGAGAGAAGCATATATGCTCTACACACTAAAAAATACTTTCAAGCTCATATTTCTTTCTTCTTATCATTTAGGCAACTCACTATAAGGGTGCACTTCCTTTATGAGAATGAACACACAATAGGCAAACTCACTAAGCAGTCGATACTGGAGAAGAAAAAAAGCGTCTTTTGGTTGAAAACTTTTCACAGACTATAAGATTTTTTAAATTAAATTAAAAGTTGGTTTGTGGCTAATTGTCACCAGGTATAAAAAGTGTTTTCCAGGTTAAGTCGTTTCACAATGTGGGCTTAAGTCAGAAGATTACATCAGCTTGTTCTGATGAGAAAACAGGCCACGAAAACTAAAACAAAGTACTAAAAAACTACATTTGGGTTATAAGGGTTGTAAGAAAAGGAATAAAGTCATAGTTTTTGCAGTTTTATGAATATTTAATGAAGATGGATATCTAGTCAAGTATAAATTCCTAGAAGGTTCTTGTTATCCTGCTTTTAGTAGCAAGCAGCTTTTTACATAAGTTTTAACTCTCTGGGTTTTTGAGTCCAAAACGTTAACGTAGCTGGGATCCATCTTTTTCTTCAGCTCGCCCCACATGATTTCTTTTCAGATCTAAAGGTTTATGGACAAAGTTTAGGTTTGTGTGTGGTGAAGGTTTTCTGTCTAGATGACCCATTTTCTGCTTGCTTCTAGGACACTGTGTTTTGATTTAGTATCTCAGAGCTCATGATTGCAATCCATTTGACTAATTTTTTCAATTATTTTGGAAGAGAAACAAGTGTGACGCATCAAGAATCCTGTTTTCTAAATGTTCATGGTTTTAAGACCAAATAAAGCTGGAATGTTTGCTGAAAGAAAAAGGTTTAAATTTGCCAAGTCTTCGTTGGGCTGGGCTTTATGAATTTGTAGACTAGTACCTCCCTCTGGTTTTATATAAACGCTCTCTGATTAAATTGGCATTGTTTTATTTTTCAGAAGGCTCGAGTTCCAAATTACATGGCATCATCCTTGAGCATTTCTGTGGTCGAACCACATCAGGAAGGTTAAAGTCCATCTGGGATTGGCACAGCAGACCAGAGCTGCTTTCCTACCCATGATGGTCTCATTGTTGACCCCATTTAAGATGAAGGAGGAGCTACCATTAGATTATTTTGATGCAGTCTTGGGCCCAGTCCAAATACCCCAGAATAGAGAAACAATTATGTTTTTTTTGCCTCAGAGAATTGTTCCTCTGCGTCACAGCAGTTATGCTCCAAAATAACAACTTATAGGAGCGTCAATCCACTTAAACTACATTTATGTTAGAGAGAACTTTTGGGTGTCCATAACTGTTCTGCAATATTGATGTGCATCATGCATCCACAGTGTTTAACTCTTTAGTTTAAAAGCACAGATTTTAAAATGTTTTTTTTCCAAGAACCTTTCAACAGGTTTAGGTTCATATTTGCATTGCCTTAAAAACATTTCAGCAGCTTCACAGATGGTTCAAAGCCCTCTTCATCCACCCCCCCGTCAGCATAAACATCCAATGAAACCATTGTGCTCCCAGACTGGAGGAGAACGTGACCCTCTGGTCTCTCTAAATACTTTCTTGTGATCTTTAAAAAGAGGAAAAATCACACAACCGGTTTAAAAAACAAAAATGACCTTTTTATTTTGTTAACAGTTGTTACGATGCCATCTTTTTTTCCACAGATCTGTATATGTATATATCTTTAGAACATGGCACAAGTTTTTCAGTATTTTTTAAACCAGTGCTGATGTGTAAACCAAGTAATGCTGACTTTCTTTCGGTATTTACAATAAAATCAAAGAAATGTACAAGACTCCATGGCATTACACAGTTTCAACATGACGTACAGATAAAAACTGATCCCTCTGTACAATCTAACATCATTAGTTAATTAGTGTTTTTTTTTAATTTCATTTCTTTAGAAACAAGTTCATGATCCGTTTTGGCTTCTTCACATACATTTTTTCCCTCACATCTCGACTCTTACCGCTTACCCTCGCTTACGTGACAAACACCTTTAACCATGCTCTCACAGTTATGAGTTCCTTAGAGAAAATAAAGCTAATATCTACATACGACACAAGTCTTCTCATGGTAATGTCCGATATCTCCCTGGAATGATTCCTTCTTATTCTGTTAAATGAAAAATAACCTTTAAAAACATTCCATAATTTCCCTCTTTGGCACACATCCCATCTTTCCTTCTGCTGCTTCTCTGCTGACCCCCCCCCTCTCATACAAGCACATCCACTTTAGAACAAACACTCATAAAGCCAAGTTCATGAAAGAAGTTTCCTGTGTTGCTCTTCGGCTCTGCTGCAGGGCAAAAGAAGAATCCGGCAGGACAAAAGTTCTCTGTTTGTAATGCAGACACACGTCTGGACTTAGACCCAGGAATCAGGAGAACCCGGGTACTGCTCTGCCCTGTAGGAAGGCCTCCGTGTGCTAGCGTAATAGTCTACATAATTAGAAGTGGATTTCAGTCCGTGAGGCTGGGAGCTGTAGTCTGCTGTAGGAGGATAGGTGATGACTTCCTCTAAGTATGGTTCGTCGTAGCCGTGAGGATGCTGCACGTACATCCTGTATGTGTCGTAGTTCCTTCGGCTCGCCTCTTCTGAGTAATACAAAGGCTGCAAGAAAAACAGGCCTTCAATTATTCATTCAGTCCATCTGTTACTGTTTGTCACCTAAGGTGTTTCTAAGGCTACAGTCACACTGCAGCATGAAGTGACCCAAATCTGATTTTTTTTTGACCATATGCGACCTGTATTTGATCTTTTCATGGCGGTCTGAACAACACGGGTTTGATTTTTTCCAATGCGACCCAGGCCACTTGGCTATGTGGTCCTGAATCCGATAGGAATCAGATCTTTTCCAGGCCAGGTCGCATTCATCCGACTTGAACGTCATTAATACTCAACACAGGTCACTATTCTGCGACATGCCACGCTAGAAGCGGGAAGAATAAAAGCAACCATGGTGGACGATAATGCGGAAAGTCTTTTTTTTTAACCATCTTGAAAAGACAGGGGTTTTTAACGTTGGGAAAGATCGCTAGATGCGCTCCAGCACTACCATCCGTGTTTACTTCCATAAGCACAGAGCACGCTTGCTTGTGACATCATTGCTTCCTTAACTGCACATGCAGGACACTTGTGTTGTATGAATGCAGTTCACACAGGAGATCAGATACAAGTCGCATATATTTGGAAATGTTAACGGCAACACAAAAAAAAAAAAAATAATAATCTGATTTCACAAAAAAAAACGTAATTGAGCATCAAGGCCTGCAGTGTGAACGTAGCCTAAAAGGAAATTCCTAGTTTGGGTACTAATTAAGATCAGAACCCCACTGCCATTTTTGAAACTCCAAGAACATCTCCAAGGAAATTCAGAGTTTAGCAGACAGGGCAGATTTCACAGCTTTTGGTATATTGGACCTATTACAAAAAAAACAAAACTATGCATCTTCCTGGGAGATCTTTTAATTCATCAAAGGCCAGGGATCTCTTATGGTGTTCTTCTAGGCTCTAAACTTCACTAACTTTGCTGTATAAATGTATGTTCACTCAGTGGACCAGGGGTTTATTAATGTCTCTGCTATAGAGTTCCTACTGAGATCATTGAGTCCTAAATTGTCAAAATTTCTTTTAGTGTTTGGGAAATACAGTAATTCCAGTATCATGCCTTTAGCAATGAGACAGAGGTGTTGAGAGGGGAATGGCGGCCTAGTGGTAGGGCCATTGCGCTTGGAATCCAGAGGTTCTGAGTGCAGATGCAGATAATAAAATTAGGATGAGGGAGAGACTCATATCTCTTTGTTTATCTAGCTGCCATGATGTCACCCTGCAGATTATATGGATGCTCATAAAAGTAAAAAAAGAAAACAACCTGATATGTTACACAGTTTCTGATTCACCTCCTCAAAAAGCTGCCATGATTTGCTCATGGATGTCGTGCTAGTCTGGTGCTGGTGAAGCCAGACATCAAAATCTCCGAAAATCCTAATTTAATTTCCTAATATTCCCCAAAATAAACGAGCAAATAAACAAGCAACTTGATTTCACTGGCGGCTAAAAGGTTTTCTTTAGCTTGTAGAAAGGAATATACTTTATATACTTTAATATTCTTAAAAATATATGAAATACTCAAACTAAAGTTACCTAATATAAAAAAGGATACAGTTTGATTTGCAGATCAAATCAAACTGTATTCTTATTTATATTAAGTAACTTTAGTTTGGATATTTCATAGATTTTTCCACAAACAACATTTAAATTCCTGAGATGACGCTTATACATAATATCCAAGATTAATGATTGATACAATAGTTTAAATGTGATACTATTTTCAAACTATTTTAGGATGTTTCACCATATTAATTAATAGACTTCTCAAATTCATCGTCCACTTAATGGTTTCAATCTCATGTGTGTCCAGCTGCATCAGAGAGTCAGCTAATAAAAGATGGTCTAGTCTTTATATCTCAGATCTCTGATGCAAAAGAAAACCATTTCAATGTAAACAATGAATGTTGATTAGCAATAAAAATAATGATCATCATCTCAACTTATGCAAAAGTTGAAATAATATTATCAGAGTCTCTTTCTGTTCCTTCCTCTGCATGTCTGTTATGTGAAGAGACACACATGAATGTGTCCTACCGAGACAGCCGGGCGAGACACAGAGAGGACATCCCAAACTCAGCAGTCACATCCACTCTTGCTCAAACAATAGTTGATGCGTTGGGTTATTCCCAGCAGCACCAGAGGAATACGTGCCAGGTTCTCTGTACTAGTGAAGTGGGGTAAAACAGCCGGGAGGCTCCTAACTAACTTGAACTACTTTTCTTCAGGTCATTTCAAATCGTCCTTCAGAAACAAAGATCTACGCAAAGAAAATTAAGGAATTTCTAAAATATTCCTCAACCTTTTCCTCAAATAAAAAAACTGTTGCATTGGTGGGCTTTTACAACTAAGAGGGGTGAGAGAACCTGTTGATTTCCTTGAAAATATTCCATCTAATTTGACCTTTACATCCCCATACATAATGTCAATGTGTCAAGCTTTGCATGTTAACCTGCTTTACTAAAACCATGTTTGAGGTGGAAAATTCTGAGCAAGTTATTTTGCCTAGAGTAAAGGACGGTGCAATATAACAAGTATAGTCGATGTATGGTGTTTTGTTCAACATGCAATGTCTTAAATGATCAAATCTGGACTTTTCAAGTTTTCATTTTCATAGGAAATTGTAGCTCTTCTGTATTAGATTAGCCGGAAGCCTAATTTCTCTCACGATCCTCCTCATCTATCCGCAAAATCTCTTACAGGCTAATTATTTACCACCTGAGATCAGGAAGTTTGGCGATACCATTTAAAATCTAAGGAGTCCAGTAAGAAAAGGATTTTTAATGTTGATTGTTAATTTAATAGCTGGATAAATCATTTTAAGAGGAAAACTTTTTTAGATGAAGTAATGGGGAAGTGTGAAGGAGTCATGGTGACATTAAGGGCAAAGTCATCCAGGAGGTGAGATTCCAGCTCATCAGCATCCAAACTGCTTGGATTTGGAACCTAATCTGACAAAAGGATGATAAACCTATTCTAGCGCGTCGCTGCTCAGCTGGTGTCTGTGATGTATCGCCGTGTCAGGTGCTGTGATTTAGCTGTTTTTGAGTTAGGAAAGTTTTTTACCCCCCTTTTTTAAACACTTTTATTCTGATCTTTATGCTGCAGTTTTCGATCTTATGTTCAGGTTTATTTGAAACAGTTTATATATGAATCATTATGCAATGGATACTGATCATTCAGTCTGATGAACTGAAGCTCTGCCGTTCTGTTATCATTTTTTGTCCCCTGCTTTTATTAAGTTTTGCTGATACTTCAGTGCTACTGTCCCTGCAAAGAATCCATGTGTTCTGATTACTGATCAGATAGGTTTGTGTTTTTCCATAATGGACTCTATGCATAACTCCACCACTTCCAGAACATAAGGCAAATCTTTTGTTTCCAGTCTTTCATTACTTGTTTTTTTAGCAAATGTTTGACGGGCAATGGCACTGTTTTCTAAATAACTGCAGGTTATTTGTCTTTAAAAGGTCTGGGGACCCCAAAGCACTTTACACAACATTTGGCCATTCAACCATTCATGGCCACATTAACATGTTGTAGCCATAGCTGCCTTGGGGCAGGCCGACAGAGTCGAGGCTACCATACATAGGCATCATTCAGCTCTCAGACCATGAACAGCAGGAAACAATAAGAACCTGAGTTCTTATTAAGGCTATACTGCCCAGTGGTACTTTTTTTGTAACTTTGAGAAGCCTCTTATGTTTAAAGGAGGTATTTTGGGCAAAACAGAGAATATAAGGAAACCTGTATTAATGACCTATATAAATGTAATGAGAAAACTTTAAAGATTAATATAAATAATAAATAAATTGATATGTGTAAGACTGAGCTCTACGTTATCAATCTGGGATGGCTGCCATTCAGTCTGTCCATGAAAAGAAGGGACGTTTTTACAACAATACTTTGAGCTGATTGGGTGACATGCCAGTTAGTACTCGCCTTCCATATTATGCTTTCAGCCAATCGTAGAGCGAATCGTGAAGTTCCCTAAGTTGATAAATCTAACTTTTTTTTCAAATCCTGTCGGAAGAAATGCACAGACATCTTTCCAATCTACAAATGGACAAAGTGTTTATCTTTCCCTTTTTCAAACATAAAAATGTTGCTATTTTTAGCTAAAACTGAGTCAATATGGTATTGACAGTTGAATCCTCCAGAGTAGCCATGTTTGTTATGCCCTTCTGACTGTCGTCATTCCTACATGTCCTGCCCCAATAAACACTACTGGCATGTCATTGGTCCGACCTGCTGGTTGTTACGAGATGGACGTATTAGCGAAAGTCTTTCAAAATGAATTTGCTGTGAGACTGAAAACTCTCATGACAATCCAGCTTGCAGTGCAAGGTTACATAGAGCCAGCTGTTATCCCAAAAACTGAGACAGACGCAAGCTAGATCCAAAGGAAAGCTGAGCCTGCAGCTCTGCTCAGACCAAAGTACGGAAACTTTTCCAGCTTCAACATGGGAGTTAGAAGCTGACACACCAAGCTTGGTTTTATCTTCCCTTTCTTTCCTTAGTTAAAAGTGAAAGACTGGAGTCAAAATTCAACTGAACAGTCCTTACTCCATGTCTCCGAGAAGTAAAAAAAAAGTAAAGTGTAGGCATCTGTCTGTCTGTATATCTATCAGTCAAAATTTTGTTCTGCTTTTTTGCACAATGGCAAAAAGCTGAGTTCCGATTATGATTTATTCTTCTAAATTTTTTGTTATATTCACCTGTGTTCTTCTGGGCTCCTCCCTTGTGGGTGATGAGTAGTAATAAGGAGAGGATTTAGCAGACCCTGGAAAAACAACAATAAAGTTACTACTGCTATGAAAGAAATAGCGAATTTTACATGAAGACACCTTATTTAATATCAGACAGAGAGTCTGTACATCCCTTGAGGGCAGATGTTGGTATTTAGATAAAGTAGGATCAAGATGTGTGGGGCTGCGCTGGAGAGAAATAACACCAGATAATGGGGCTGGCCTGTGCTGCACTGTAGTTTACATAACCCATGGGGATGGGTATTTTCTTTGGCCCTTTATCAAACTGGTGGAATCCAGAAACTCAGAACATCAATTGTGGAGGCTTGGTTTGTTTGCTCTGCCCGCCTCCTGCTCCCACCAACCAGTGAAGGCTGGCGAGGGCTCTGGCTTGGAGTGTGTCTGGGCTGCCCACTCAATGCCTGTCTGTGGCTATGACCTAATGTATTAATAGCTCCATTTTGAAGCGATCACTCCTAGACAGCAGACAGACTTCAATCCAGTGGGGAGAAACAGGTTTTATCTTTAACACATCGATTGTCAAAAACCAGACAAAAGAGGATTGGGGTCTACTGGGAAAATTTTGGAGATCATAGAAGAAAATGAAATGGAACCAAAATTGCACAAAAAGCTGCTTCAATTCTACAGCAGATAATTCAAAATTTCTTTTTGAAATTCACCATCTTTCATTTCCATACCTGTATACTGTTTTCTATGAATACTGCCGTCTCCTTGGTAATTATAAAACTGCATAGTTGACTGAGCTCTCTGATAATCTCTGATTGAGCCTCTGTGCTCCTTGATGCCCAGCATTGCAGGAGATGATGTGGCACTGGCGGCTGTGGAGAAAAATATAGAAAAGCCTGTTTAATTTCCATGGCTCATTCTTTCACTGCTGCAGTCTGTCTGCTAGCAGAACGCACCGGGGTGGCTGAGCGGGGACATCTGGATGGTGCTGGTGGGGAGCGTGGGTTGGGACCTGAACCTGTCCCGTTCCAGTGTTGACACGGGGGTGATGAAATGGGTTTGGTTCCAGCCATCCTGTGAGCGATAAAGAGTCAGTCCTACATCTTTGAGCTTTGTCCCATTTTGCTGGATTAGATGTCAAAGATCGACACAAAGTGGAGCGTAATTGTGTAGTGAATTGAAAATTCTTCCAACATTTCTGTTATGCATTTGTATAAAGTCCCTTAATACTAAAAGCACGTTTCACAGCAGCTGCAAAGCTTGTGGGTTATGTTTCTACTAGCTTTCCTCAATATCTGACTCAAACATTTCTCCCAGACTCTTTTGGAAAAACTTCTCATTCTGAGGATGAAAAATGACTGAGACATTTAATTATTAATCATCATCACCCATTTACCTTTAGAATCCGCTATGATTAGGCCATTTAACAAATCAATATGCTCTGATCTAAACAGATGGTTTATAGCTGTAGCTAAATAAGGTCAACCTTCATTATTGTCTTCTGGAGACTCTAACAGGTTTTCTTTTCTCAAACCATCAGCAAATAACAAAGAACAGCTTTCCTGTAACTGCTGAAGAAAAACCATCCCCACATCATGATGCTGTCAACTCCGTGTTTCATAGTGGGGATGATTTACTCAGGGTGATGTGAGAAGTTTTTCATCACTAGAGATCATGGCATTTAAGAGCCTGTGAAGAGCAACTAAGGTCAGATTTGTGCAGTTCTGAACTAAAGCTGTCATTAGAAGTAAATCTGAACGAGTTTGCCAAAGATCAAGATTTCAATTAATTTCAAGCAATATTGTGATTTTTTTCGATTCCCCTTTACACTAAGCATCAATCTGTAGATGTTTCACTTTAAGGTTTCATTTTCCATTTTTTTGCAGGACTTTCTTGTACAATTTGTGTGAAAAAGTTCCTACTTCCTGCAACTGTCTTGTCCCTTCTGTGTTGTTGCAAAGCAATTTTAAGCAGATTACTGCCACATAAAAGTTTGGAGGGAGAAATTTACTTACTTTTGTTAAATGTAATTTGACTAAAATTGAGTGCTCCTGTGATATGAAAATAGCATTTTCGCTAAATTGCAATTATATTACAAATGCAATTAATTGCCCATCCCTAGCTGTCATGTGAGTATAAAAACAGCTGCGGTTTCATTACAAATATGCGTAAAACTAAGTTATTCTGCTCATTTTGAAAATGTTACGTTTTGCAATTGTAGTGTTTCCATTTAATAACAAATACAATTAAAATTACATGTGAATACATTTATTGATGTGATAACTCTAAAAAAACATGACAGCGGCAGATTAAAACCCATGAGATATATCCATACTTCATCCACGGCTCTAGTGGGCGCCATTATTTTACAAACACTTCTGGTCTTCTTTTCTTCGTCCTTTTACAAGGCAGCAAAATGACCGTGCAAAAAAACTTGTGTGATGGAAAATTTTTTTTTCCATTGGAGTTTTTCGATAAATACGAATTTTGATAAGACCAAAAATCCCTTCATCTAAGTATTAAAAACTTTTTATGAAAAAAAAAAAAATAATAAGTGTATGTTTTTAGTAAAATTTTTTGTTTTAATTGGAATTTGTGCAATTTGATGGTTAACGGAAGCGAAGCTTATGTGACGTTGTTTAGGTAAACCACAATCCAAATAAAATATACAACAGACGTTGGCTTTAAGGTGAAAAATGTGAAAAAAACTAAAGTTAATAAAAGCTTCTGCTAAGTCCTGTTTAATAAATAAAACATGAAACATTACTTCTACAACAGCTTATATTTAAAACGTTGATAAGATGATGACAGGTTTTCTCATAAAGCAGACTGTGCGAACCTTTTTATAGATGGGCCGTAGATCCCTGTACTGCCATAGTGTGTTCAGCACCTGAGCTGCTGCTTTCACCACCTTCACTGAGTACCTGGAAAACAGTTACAAACTTTATTATGCATTTCTGAAAACCCCTGAATCTTTCCAACAAAATTTATAATGCATCATAAGTATTAAAAGATAAAATGATTGATGGAGCAGGCTGTCCTAAATGTGCTTTAACCTGAAATATTCTAGGATACACAGCAAGACAAAAATAGCTACTGCAGCATTGTTCCAAGGGGATGCAGACACTGCCACCTCTCCGCCGGTTTCAGCAAAGCTGTTACACAGTGTTCTTTTGTGCAAGAACCACTGCTTAGTGTTCACGATTGTTAAAGCGAACGTGCACTGGTAACCCACCTGTCTCCTCTGCCCTTGGTGATGTCCACCAGCTTCTTGATGCCACCTGTGTCGGCCAAGGCCTTCGCGTTTTCCATGTTTTTGCTGGTGACCTCGTGCAGCGTGCAACAGATGGCAGCCATGGTCTCATCTGACAGCAGGGTGGTGTTCCCCCCAGGGAGGCGGTTTACCAGGTCCCTCATTGCGTACTTTCCTGCAGGGGAGAGAGAGGGGAAACTTGGAGCTTATGCGTCGTGGCGTATTATACTGCAGGTTTGCTGCAGGAGGACAGAAAAAAGGGGTGATGCATCACATGTGTTCCATTTTTTTAACATGTTATGTAATGCACATATAAATGTAATTTTATGCTAACCTTAACTGCACGTAAAGGCACCTCGATACAGAATAATACATCCAAATCTGCTGGGGTCTGCAGCATGGCAGGCAGTTTTACTAAATGACACAGTAAGGCTGTTTCATTGTGAGGGAGGATTGCCTCCCTTATCTGTCCTTCAGTGCTGCAGCGCAGCTAAAAACGCTAAACATTTACTGCACCAAGTGAAACAAACACCTCAAAAAGCATTTTTAACCATCAATAAAATCTCATTAACCCCCACCCTCAGACATTGCTGCTGCTGAATAAATATTCATCTCACATATTGACAGCCTTTTATGAAGGAAAACAATTTATTTCAGCTTTAGCAGAACATGTACTCACCATGGCATGAACAGTATCTCCATATTAGGCAGTCAATAACTGCTTTGTTTTTCTTTTTTATATTCTGGGATTGTATGATTTTAGGCACCTCCCTCAGACAGCCCCCCAGAAACGGCCACCCAGCAGTGCTAATGTTTGCTTGAATGTCCTGCTAAAAGGTTTGCATTAACCAGATATATGAAGGTGCCTTAAAAAGGCAAATACAAACATAAGCTTTTCTTTATGTACTGCATCATACCTGGCGCTAAATATAAAGATAAATTACAGTGTTCAGAGAGGATGCTGACAGGAACACGCAGAGATATCAGGGACTATTTAATAGGTAACTATATTTTCTAAAACATTAAAACTGATTTAGCTTCAAAAAGGTAGAAATAGAAAGAAAACTTCCAGTGAATAACATGAAGGAAGTATGAACTCTAGTAAAGTTGATCTTCTTGAGCTCCAACCTTTGGAAATCTGCCACTGAATTCTGATCTGTGATCAGTTCCTGGACCATTAAAACATTGAAGAAGGTTTGGTGTCAGATGGCTTCAGCGCCTCACTATCCTTCAGCTTTTAGACCATATGTTCTGGCAGCCAATCAACTCAACCTTTTCCATTACTTGACTTTAAATCTACTTTCCAGAAAGTTAAGCATTTTTTCCACATGGGCTGGTGCAAAGCTTTAGTTTATGGTCTATTCTCAGGCTGAGAGTGCCAGATTAATTCCTTTTGGAGACTCTGGAATAATACATTTCTCTCCTAATTATTTTAAAACAACGGTTAATGACGATTTTGGGTTCATTATTGTTTGAAATCTGGCTCTAACAATGTTCTTGCATTGTGTAAGTCTGTATATCCCTTTGATTTTCCAGTTATATTTTGCAGGGGCTATTTTCTTCCCTCCATCTGTAGTCAATCATCATCACTTTACAAGAAGTAAATGGGCCTTGGCAAGCCAGAAGAGTGTTTTTGGACTATGTCTACGGTGAATATAGGTAAACTTCAGATGAAATTTAGAAGAACAACATATCATGTGAATTTTTTAAGCTGTTTGTGTATTAATCGAAGCCAAACACATTCACAGCATGGCCTCTGACCAAGCTACATTAAACAACAGCTACATTATAAAGCAGCAAAACTCATAAAGGCTCATACAGAATCTGTGTTTCATTTTATCAGCTCAAGCTGTATTTTATACACTACAGTATAACTCCTGACCTATAAGCTCCTTGTTCCTGATGTCGAGGGCCATGTTTCTCAGAGCCGTGGCGACAGAACACACCACCCTGTCGTTGTCCATCCGCAGTAGTTCCACCAGGATCGGAAGCCCTTTCTCTTTGCGAACCGCTGCACGGATATAAGCTGCAAACTGAATGCAGAAAAGATGAAAATTTCATTAAGGTCTCCCTGCCACATAGGAATACTGATGGGTTTGAGATTTGCATGTTAACGTTTGTGATTTCAAGCGTTAAACGGAGATTAGTTTGACTGACGAAGAAGAGGTGAGCCGCTTAAAATCCATTTATATTTGCTGAGTAGATGGATCATTTCAAACATTTTACATCTACAGTAGAACAGTGTCAGAAAATGTTTGCATTTTTGCTTTGATGAATACACATTTAGACGTTACCTTCCAGTTGCCAGCTGACAGGTTCTGAAGGGAACCTGCTGAGCCTTCTAGGGTGGCCGGGTTGGAGCTCTCAGCCAGCAGCATCAGATAAGGTTTTACAACCGAAGGATGCCAAAGCATTTCTGCCCCTTTTGGAGACTTGGAGAAGCCTGGGATAGGCCCCACACCGTCCCACTGAAGACACAGTAAGTTACTAGTTAGACTGAGAATGCAGGATGCTTTAGAAATGTATCATGATTTTACGTTTTTAGATACGCTGTGAAAAAATATGTTTGCTTGATCTGCTCTGATTACTGATCAGCAAGTCAAAAACTAAAAACACATAAAAAAACAGCTGATTTATGTTTCCTGTTAATGAAAAAAACATCAGACAATGGTTGGGAAGTTAACTTTGGTGCAAAATCTAAGACCTAAACAGCAAATTTTCCCCTTATATATAGTTCTTAAATAGAGCAAAACAAAATGAAAGACAGTTGTTAAAGGAAAGAAAGATTGATGATCTAGAACTTATGAAGCATAAACAAGCAAAATAATCCAAATGCAAATGACTTTAGTTATGGTAGAACACCCACTGAGTCTTCCTGCAGGCTGTTTTTCTTCTTTTTTCTCTTCCTGCCCCAGCAGCTGGACTCCAGCTCTTTACTGGGCGACTCTCTGCCCAGTAAGCCGTCCAGTTCCTGGCCGCCTGTCATTCTGGAAGGCACCATCTCCAGCTCCAGACGATAGGACAGGTTCCTCAGAGTGCAAATGCAGTTCTCCACAATCTGCCAGACACAAGGAGATAGAAGCTTCAAACGTATGCGTCGCATGTCACAATTAATGTTAGGAGATACGGCAATCAACACAATTTTTTCCATCAAATCTTAGTTATGATTTTAACATTATTTCCCAATGTTAAAATGCACATCTTATGCAAACATTTTATATATATTGCAGTTTAACTAATTTGATAAATAATGAAAAAAAATATGATTTAATCATGTAGTTTAGAAAGTAAACAACAATAAAACACAACAGCGGAGGGGTACTTTAGCTTGGGATGAAAACATCGTATCGTAATATTTATTATGTTTATCTATATTTTCAAGGTTTTGTTAACTGAACTCACCAAGATGATTTCAGTTAACACAACTGTGTTTTGAAATTGTTGATTTATCACAGCTATTATTATTATTACTGCAGAAATCCCTTGTAATAATAATGGCCGTGATGAATCACCATCTTCCTGACTCCTCTCATCTGTCAATATGATGCTTCTAAATCTCCTGTGACCATTCTTCTTTTTCTTCTTCTTCTTCTTCTGCCCTTTCACTGTTATTAGGTATGAACATCTACTGAGGTGGGACTTTGAAGTTATTACATTCGTAAAAAAATATAAATCCCTGAAACCTGAAATGAATAGCCAATAAATATTGGCTTGCAAACAGATTTTTGAGATATTAATGTTGCTCCCAATGATATTTCGACTGCAGTAAATTTTGCTATGAATTATGCAGCACGACTTTTAACTTGCATACATAAAATAAAAAGGAATAGTAAAAAAAAAGGCCAAACAACAATCTGTTGTGCTTTACAAATACCAACATCTTTAGGCGAGTTGATTGGAAAGGCTAATAATTTGGATATTAAATAATGTTCCAAAAGTGTACTAAAACTATATCAAATGCCTTGTTTTTAAATTATTTCCACATCATGTTCCATTGCTTAGCCTTAACTAACCTCTGCAAATATTATCTGTTGGACAAAGTGTCTTTCCTATAGGGAAAAACAATCTACGTTTCAGATGATCCAGTTAAATGTCGTACATGTGTGGGAGATGTTCTCCGTTTTCCACAGCAGCCATTAAATAAGTGTTAATTTAGTGTGTGATTAACATCTGATGCTGAAGGTTCTCCATTATGTTCATTCTGGCTGTGCTTTGGGTGACAAAAGCACATGAACTAGTTTCTGCTAACTGCTCTTAGGGTCATTTTGACACAGGCAATAAAATGATCCAAAGAGGATAACTGTGGTATTTTCTCCAGAGATTCTTATCGACTGGCTAAGTGTTCTCCTCTAGGCCTGTGTATGTGTATGTATGTGTGTGTGGATGGGGGAAGGGCAGCAGGATATGTGTGGGTTACCTTGCTGTCGAAGTCAGAAGTGTTTACACAGGTTTTGATGACGTAGAGCAGTGAGTCAACCAGGCCATCACAGGTACGCATCTGTTTTCTGGCCTCCTCACCAGCTGAACTCAGGTTCCTTTGAAAAAAACATGAACACATGAGAACGCACACACACACACACACACATTAAGCATTTAATTTGGGGCTTTACCCAGTAAACAAACACCCAACAGGAGGGCTGTGTGTGTGTCTCCTACTTGAAATGGTAATGTGGGCTTTGTTGTTCCCAGTCACCATCTTTAATGTATGAGGAGTGTTTGTATGGCCTGACTCAAGTAATTATGGCTCTTTTCTGAGTAAATAAAGAGTTTTTAACTATACCTTTGAATGTTGACATAATGCAGAAACATACACACAGTTCAAGTGAGTACCGTTAATTACAACTTAAAGCAAAATAGGGCAGGAAAAATAAAAAACCTTTTGTAATCTCTAACTCTAAAAGTCTTTGTATAGAAATTCAAGACATTTCCAGAATCTTCTTTCTAGAGCTCTCTGGAAGTCAGGCTTATTTGACTAAACTATCAAAATCCACCATGAACTTATGGCAGATGATTGTGTAGGAGGCAGCTTTTAAGTGTGAAACAAGCAGAACCTGTACAGATATTAATGAATAGATGGAAGAAGAGATGCAAGGAAGAGGAGACACAATAAAAGAAGCAAAGAAGATGCATCAAAGGAAAGATAAAGGAAGGAAAAGCAAAAGTAAGCACAGAAAGAAAAAAAAACCAAAAGCAAAAAAAAGGAAGAAAAGACATATGATGGGCTGCAAGATGCAAGGTAAGGAGGGACCAAAAGATAAGATGAGGGAAGAAGAAAATACACAATAAAGGAAGGAAACCAGAGTAAATTAAAAAGAACTGAAGAAAGAATATAAAGACACAGAGAGAAAAAAATGAAATACAACATAAAGATAAAAAAGACAAATAAATACTTAAGAGAAATGATGAGCAGGAAGGAGAGTTAAAGGCAAAAAGGAAGGTGACTATGAAGAAAAAAAGGAATAAAGAACATGTGAGGAGGGGTAGATGTACAAGAGAAAGAAATATTGACTGGAAAAAATAAAGCAAGAGTGGAAGGAAGAAAAGTGTACCTTTGTCTGCAACATACTGATTGTAATAGCACTGAAAGCCCACAGGGGGGTGCTAGTGCCCAGTGTGCTCATCAGGTGGTTTACCTAAGGCAACCTGTAGTGTTCCTTAGCACCAGGGAGGAGTGAAACTTCAGCTTGTGGTCATCATCGAAGGTTGAGCTGCTCCATCCGGAGTGAGGGATAATCACAGTGTTGGTCAGAGTGGATAAGGCGTCCCGGATGATTGTCATTTTGACAGCGTCGCAGGAAGAAAGGTTCCACAGAACCCCTGAGGGGGGAAAAAAAAAAATCCAATGCTCCTCTTTAGTTTGCTCTTATCTACAGTTAAAAAAATCCACAACAACCTGAAAGGGGCTCAGAATGGTTCCAAGAAGAAATGCATACAAACAAGCATGGATCAGATGCAGAGCCTCAGGTCAAACACTTTATAGAATAAAACCATGGCTTTAGCATCAAAATTCATCTAAAGAGGATATCCTCGAGGTGCAGATTATTACTTGGATTGAAAAAAAGGAAGGGATGAGGCAAGGATCCTTATGGCTCAGTCCTTTAAAATGAAGTATAACGGAAAGTCTTCTATCATTTCACTCTATTCAAAAATGCTTATGGTAACCGCCGATAATCGTGCGCAATCCTGACAGCCTTTGATGCTGCATCTGTTGAGGATTAGTCGACATGTAGCATGTTCTCCTAATTAGATGCCTCTCGCTGCAAGGCTTATTCTAAGGCACTAGCCGCCTTCTGCAGGGTATCTGTAACCTTGCAGAAGGCTATTGCTGCACAAGCATTAGTGCATAGTAAAATCTTGGGAGCGAACAGAGAGCACAACTTCACAAATACCGCCGTGACAAATCTGAAATGGACATGTAAAGCATGCATGTGCACAGCCAGATAAAGTCTGATATGCTGCTATGTGTGCACAATTTACTCTGCAAATAAAAAAAATAAAAATAGATCGATCAAACTTCTAGAATTAATTTAATGCAAAAAATATATATCTTTCTGTCATGTAAAAATCCTTGAGATAACGTTGGTTGTTAAATGGGGTTGTGATATAAATAAGATGAACTGACTTGAAGACAAATCTTCGATTCATTCTGCATTTCTGTATTTGTCGCACAGAAATAAATCTTTTTTCTAGTTTTAAATAAAAACAACTCCTGTAGCTTCACTCCAAATCCCCCTTTTTATATTCTCTCAGCATGTAATTCTCTGACTCTGTTTGAGGAAATGAAAATGACAAAGCCTATAATAGATCCCTGTCAGCCCAATTCCCACAGCCCTGACATAAATCTTTATAGAAAGCTATGCAGTGGAAATCTATCGAAATCTATTGTAATATGTAGGGTTAAAAAGTTATGTTCTATTTTACCTTAATGAATCATTTAAAAAAATAGGTGAATTATTGCACTTTGTAATGACAGCTCTTTATCACAAGTTCAAAGAAACATCATTTTGTAAATGTTTCAACTGTCCCTGTGTTCTGACAGTAGAATATGAGACTAATGATCTGTGATAAAAAAGGAAAAAATTAAGCTCCTTCCAGCGGTCCTACTGCTATTGCAGAAAAACATGGCTCCTGGTCAGAAACAACCTATTAGAGCCAGGAGGAATGTCTTATCAGTGTCAATCACACTGCTGTCTGAACTGCTCACACCCCTCCCGTTCAAGCTAAAGGCTGCTGGTGAGCTGCAGCTGTGCATCGCTGTAAAGCACAATGCTGATCTTTCCTCTTTTTGTGCCATAGGTGTTAATATGCCGTCATTGTTAGCCCTGCTAAACAGCCTGTGTGTTCACAGCAGGCTCCAGTGTGGGGGAAGAGCTATGAAGATGGATGCAGTGCAGCAAAGAACAAAGGGGGGGCGAGACCCTTAAGATAAGCTAGTTTGAATTTTTAGGCCAAGTTCATGGTTTAAGTTTAAAGAAAGAAAGTCTAGAGCTTAGTTTTTCTTTTTAAAGATTTTTTGGCATTGGGCCTTCATTTAAATGTCAGCCGACAGGAAACAGGGTTTAAAAAGATGGGGAAAGACATGCGACAAAGGTCAACGGGCTGGGGCTCAACTCATAAAGGCCACATCGAGGACTGAAGCCTTCATGCACTGGTGATGAACTTTAACCATGCAAAACTGCGCATTCAATGCCTAATGCCCCTGTCAAACCTTGATGATTTAGCCAGTGTTTGCCTGATGTACGGAAATCTTGCAAAAATGCTGGCATACGTTGGATAAGTTATGGGTACGTTATGAGCTGAAGTACGCTAAAGCATGATGAAACACGCTGGCACACGACATACGGCAAATACGTCGAGACGTATACGTCCTGACGTATACCAACGTATGCCACACGTGGGACATAAGTTACAGGTAAGTTATTTAATTGTTGACATACATTACTTATTAATCGAGGTTTCTATCTTATCCAAAACCTATCAGTAACTTGTGCATAACTTACGCATAACTTATCAAGAACTTATCTCCAACGCGTATAAACGTATTTGATGTGTTCCAGACGACGACTGAAGGTGTTTCTAACTTACAGCTACTGTATAATGGCGTATTGGCAGCATTTTGGTGTAAAAGGGGGGTTAGCAGGAGGAAACTGTCTGTACTCCTTCAGACTTTAGCCCCATCATAAGGTGAGCGAGAAGATGAGTGTGATGGATCCTCCCTGCGTTCACGTCCACAACCAACAAACTTCTTAGCAGACATGACGCTGAATCTGCTGCGACTGCAAACGTTCTTTCTTTTTTTCTTTTTGTTTATTCTTTGTTTTGGAGGGTGGTAAACAGCAGCTAGGTTAATACGCGATCAAATAAATCTTTCTATGCAGGATAGGGCCTTCGGGCAAATTGCTGCCCCCCTCAGGACACTGGCTTTTGACATTTCATGGGCATTACGCTGCTGTACGTTATGCATAAGTTAGGTTGTTGTTGGACATACGCTCTGGACTCATTATAAATATGCTATGCATACGCCAAAAATTGAAAAAATACATAAAAAGTTCAGAGTATGCCAGCGTTTTAGGAGATTCTGGGACGTCAGGCACACACTGTCTAAATCGGCAAGGTTTGACAGGGCATTAAAAGTAATAATAAAGGAATGGAGGAGAATAAAGGAGGGAGACTTTAAAGCCATCTTTTATAAGTCATAAAAGAGAACCACTTGGTGTTTCAGCTTCATGGTTCTGGTAATTTAGTCTGTCCATTAGTCCCAGGGACATTCAGCTCACAGGTGTCAAAAACAAAAACTAAACTGAAACCAAACATCTAAATGGTGATCGGTCTGCTCAGACATAACTGGAGGAACATTAAGGCTTGTTCTAGTAGTTTGGTCTGGTTTCTCTTACTGCATATTTCAGAGAATAAGATGTCACAAGGTCTTCATCAGTTGGTGGAAAACTTTGGAAAACATGAGACCAATGCAAAGCTACAGAGCCAGTAACATACAGTATGTTGCTGTTTTAAATTTAGATGGTTCATATAGATGGCATTTAGACAAGAAACACTGATATTTGAAAAATACATGATGTAGAATAAGAGGTTGTTGTGGACAAGTTTAAAATGCTTTCAACGTTCTACTATAGTAGTTCATAAACATTAGAAGCTAGGTATGGTATGTTCTCAGCTAGTGGAGGATATTCGCATATTTTTTAAAGGACCCGCCCTTCCCACTTTAAACAAAAAATGCACAACCCTGTACCCATTCCTGAGAGAGCGGATACAGGGCATGCGAGAGCCCATTTCTAATTGTGCACACTCTGTTTAAAGGTTGCTGTTCTCATAGCTTAAACAAGCTCTCAGCGCAAAGCATTTCAGCATACATCTGCCTCTTCTGATGCCTCTTTTCTTCTCATAAACTTCGTCGACACTTTTTCTCTTACGACTCTCAGCCATTGTCAAAGAACCCCTGTGAGAAAGATGAGCTTCAATGATTGGCTGAAACTGTAGCTAACCACAGACATACGCCTTAAAGTGTGTAGCAAAGAAAAAGATGGCCAAATGGACGAGCAAACAAATATCACCAGAATGACTGACAATTAGGGTGACCACTTATTTAGATGATCCACCCGGAAATAAAACATCATCCTCTATACCTTTAATTCACTATTTGAATTATCAATGTCCTTAACCTCTTAAAACCCACCGAGTCGCTGGCGACCCGACCTTAAATCGGGGTAATAACTCAGAATGCATACATTTTTTACCAGCAGGTGGAGCCATAGCGCGCAGCTCCGAGCTGACACCAAAAGTTGCATACTCCACAGCTCTGGAACTGTTATACCGGTAGCTAGAGGTCTGAATTTTTCTGCATTTGTGGCTGATATGATGTAGAACAAATATAATACAATAAAAACCTGCTTTTTCTCAAGAATGTCTTTATTACTGCTGTTCAAAAAAGACCTATAATTTCCGAGAATATGAAAAAAACAACTTTGAGTCATCTTTGAACTGATACAGGTTGGTCTGTGTTCTAATCACCCAATTTTAATTTATATATTAGGAAACTGGAGGCTGTTAGCTTTCAAATAATGAATTGCACATGTAATTTTGGCTTACAGTTCCTAAGTTACTTGCTTTTCCATTTGGGTATGCAGAATAGGCGAGGATTTCTCAAAATGAGGTGGATGTTAAGAGGTTAAACAAAATATAATGAAATCATCACAAAGCATTGATAGTATCCACTTGTCTTTTAAATAAGCAGCATGGACGCCCTACTGGGGACTGCCAAGAGATGGAAGTAGTTCTGCATACAAAAAGAAAAGCATCTACCGGTAGTAGGATACAATCTTTGCCTGAGAAAGCAGCATATTCTGTTATCAAATTCCTGCACTTATTCGAGCCCGTTCACATAGGGAGCATCTTTAGAAAGCAGCTTTAAAGCATGAAAAATAATCTCTTTCTGCTGACCAATGTCTTTCCTTTCACTTTACAATCCACAGCCCCCCTCAAACACGTTTCTCCGTTCCACATCCACTCTAATGGCAATTTGTAGGAATGAATGTTCTCTACAGGATATCGGATTGGTCCTGTGGAGGCTACATGCTGGAGAAATCAACTTCAGGAATAATTGAGGTGTGACTGACAGTACTGTCAGTGGAGCAACACTAGGAGCAATACTCATAAGTCATATTTGACAGTCAGATGGAGCAAAACTGTGTCTATTTGTTTCTGTCTGTGTGCACCAAGAAATCCGTCTGATACTCGTCTTCCTCTTTGATGCTGCTTTCAGGTGGTTTTGTTAGAAATTTTAAACAGAAAATCAAAACAGTAACAGCTGCAGGGTCATTAAGTAAAAAAAAAGAGCATTGAGATGAATTCAGAGAGCTTTAAAGGGGGAATATAAGGAAGCAGTCAATAAGACAACAGGCAAACTGAAGCTATATTAAGATCGCTTTTAATATTAGATGAGCAAGAAGGTTTCATTCTGATAAATGGGTGATATAAAAATGCTAAAGCTTAAATGAACGGATCATAATGAAATGATTGTGTATGATTAAGCAAAACAAGTTTATCAGACAGAAGATAATCACCAATGTGCAGGTTATATTTCAGGTTCACAGACCTTAGGCTGTGAGCTTCAGTGCTCTGTGTAGGCGTCTAGTGCTTTTACCTGACCTATGCTATAGTGTCCAAACATGATGGGATGCTTTTACACAGCACTCTACTAGACGGCAGCAAAATATCGCAACACAAATTATAGTGATTTTGACATCTTTCAACATAGAGTTTGATATTAAAGAAAAAGTTTACTCCATCACTGACTTATGATGGGACAACGTTAACAGCAACACTTGAAGAAGCAGCTCTAGATTTAAAAAAAATTACTTGAATTTGTATAGTCTACTAGATTTGTTATACTGTTATAATTTTCAACCAGTTTAAGCAAAACATTATGATTTCGGTTGTTAAGATATTTCAAACATTTAGAGATTTTTAATGAGACCTTTATTCCAAGTCTTTCTGTTTTTTTTGCTCTGATTTCTCAGTTTGGCCTCTGTTCATTCTCAGCTGCTTAATTAACTAGCTGTAATGTAGTAGTGAGGAAACAGCCTCTAGCTGTTAATTATAACCATTGCAGTAGTATAGTGTTATTGATAACAACTATTACTGTTTGGTAAATAACATTTTAAAACTATGTGGGAATTTCTTTAATGCAGTCTCTCAAAGCTGTTGCAGAAACAAAAAGCAAAAGGAAAATGATAACAGGGAAATTTAATTTGACGAAAATAGTAAAGGATAGATGGTGCTGCATTTTGGATATTATAATAAATCTTTTGAAGATGCTAAACCCCAACAAAGAACAAAAAACACACTGATCTTCTCCTCCAGCTGCCGAGCATCTATTACTTAGTAAAAGTTAAAGGCTGTTAAAAACAATGCCAATCTTTAAAAAGGGTCTAATGTTCCTTAGAAATATTACTTCTGAGTTTATAATTTTTTTTTCCAATTTAGAGATTTAATCTAGGGTTAAAGTAGATGCCATTTCTAATCGGCATTCTTCAAACACCCACATAATGTTTTTATGACATGACCCATAAAGCAAAACCTTTATTCTGTAAAGTCGGCTATAATCACAAAACTTTTCGTTTCTGTAGGTGGTATTTGTTCATGATTTAAATGTAAGACCTAGTGCTTCAGATTTGCAGGCCATTACTTTAACATGGAGACAAGCTGTAAATTCCCACCCTTTTCCGTCCTTCCTAAGGTGAGTTTAGGGTCACCTGAAGAGCAACCCTAACTGATGACCAGCAACAAACGGCTACTCTCTATAATCCATCCATTTCTGGGACATTTATCCAAAAAATATGATGATATTAAGGAATAACACTGAAAAAACGATCTAGAAATAAGTAAAAATTTCTTAATAAGTGTATTTACCCTTCATTTGAGTAGATAAAAATAGGATAATTTGCCAACGGAATGAGTATTTTTACTTTTAAAATAAGATAATTAGATAAAATGCACTTGAAATAAGTCAATGCAATGAGCTTCCAAAACGCCAGTAAGGTGAAATATAAGTGAAATAACGTGAGGAGAGTAACATAATGAACACTCCTTTAAATATCCACCATTTTATTTATTGAGGTTTTGATGTTAGAATCAGTCAGAGCTACTTCATTTTCATCACAAGAATTCTTGGAAATACGCAAAAACAACCAAAAAAAGGCAAAGAATCCTTGACACAAATCAACAACTGCTATTTCCCACCAAATGGCACAAATCCACTGCTTTGACCCAGCAGGTCCTGCAAATTTTTTGAATTGAATTAAAGTATTGTTTCGGTTTGCTAAACTGCTTTTGTTAATCTGAGTGATCCAGCAGAAACGGGGACGGCTCAAACACGGACACTTTTGTTATGATCAGGTGAAGCTGAAGTGTGAAACTGGTTATTGATCCGAGTGATTCGGGTGTCATCCGTTCCTAATAACCATTTCCCAGTACTATTAATTAAACTCTGCCAGTTTTGTAATTTGACCACAATGTTTTTTGTTTCTTTTTCAGTCCTACAAAAGTAAATACATCACAAATACATCTGCCTGTAGAAAAAAAAACAACTGCTATATGCTTTTGATAATATATATAATTTCCCAGAGTCCAAGCTATAGTGCAACATACGTTCCATCTCAGTTACAGTTCTCTTTTTATCAATGAAATGTGACCTTGACTGATTACAAAACCTTGAAATAGCTCCATTAGGACAACCTTTGTCTCCGATTTAAATATCAGTAGGACCCAGAAATTGCCTGGTCAAGCTTTACCGGGGCAGCTCTTCAGGTCAGTCTGTAATGATGCAGATAACCTGAAAACCGCAGTTTATTAACCTTTTAGATTCAGTCAGCTGAACTTGAAAAATGTCAATGCTCCATTGACTGAACCTCCGTCATATCAGTGTGTTCTTTAAAGGGTAGGAGCTGCTTCTCAGCTGAACTTGAAGCATGTGTTGCTCTGCAAAATGACCGATACCGTCCTGAACTTTTCCAAGTTTAGTCACAACCCCATGTTTTATAAGAGAAGCATGTGGCAGACCAACACAGAGAAACTCATAATTAATAAGTGGAATAAAAATGTATCAAGGTTTTAAAAAAAAGAAAAAAAAAAAGGTTTTCATATTTAGTCAAATAACTTGAAACTAATCTTAGGATAAATCGGCAGTTCAGTGAAGTTGTCCGATTTGTTTTAAAAAAAAAAAACACTGGTAAAAAAATTAACCCTATGATGACCATAAACACACATCATATGTGACAGATCAAATTATAAAGGTGTTTGAAAACATAGTTTATAAAATAATCCAACAAACCCTTGGCCATCCATTGAAAATAAAAGGCTAGGCGAGGACAAAGTTAATCCTAAATGAAAGAGAACCAAGGGGCCCACGGTAACTCTAGATTAGCCACAGAGACTCACAGCAAAATAAACACTAAACAACACTCCAAATCGGTCCTATGGAAGAGTTTCAATAAGAAAGATATGGTTTAAAGAAAACCAATCAAAGTCCTGTTTGCTAACCACCAGAAGCCATGAAACCAAAGCCAAGTGAAAAAAGGTGATCTACCCAGATAGGAACAACAGCATGCATCTTTGCCTTATAGCTACTTAATGGAGAAAATCAACCCTGAACACACCAGCCAAATGTGGAGGTAGCATCATGCCGTCAGGATGATTTTAATCAGCAGGGGCATAAAAGCTAAACCAAGTTAATATGAAAGATGGATGGAGCTAAATATAAAATATATAAAATATGATAAGGAAAAAAAAAAAACTGGCAAAAACTTTAAATTGTGGATGAAAGTTCCCCTTTAATCAGGATGGAAACACTGAGCCTAAGGCTAGTAGCTACAATGAACAAATACAGATTCAGGCCCTCTGTCCTGCAGGTTTTAGACGTTTCCCTGCTTTAGCACAGCTGATTATAATGATTGCAGTAGACCAAAACCCTGTTAATCAGCTTTCAATTAAAACCAGCTGTGCTGGAGCAAGGAAACCCTTTAAAACCTGCAGGACAGGGGGCCTTGAGGAACAAGATTGGGGATGCCTGCGTTAGGGGACCCAGTTCAAATTCAGACTGAAATCCTGTTCAGTTTGCTAAAACACTGGTCCCTAGAAGTCCTGCTATTGACACAAGGTGGCTAAAACAAACATCTAAATATTCATGCATTCAATTGTAAAACATCTGAGAAATGAACATCAATCAACAACTACACCCCCCACCCCCCAAAAAAATGACTAGAATATTGGTCCGCTGTAAATCATTTTCTTTAGATTAAGGTAATTGCAATAGAACAAAGGGAAATAAATGCATGATGGAAATTTGACTTTGAATAACAGCATAAGGCCAAATGGTTTGATCTTATGATCAAACTAAGGCAGCTGGTAGCACAGCACATAAGACTAGACCATGATATGACCTAACAGCAAGGATAGCCTCCTCATGCTAATAGCTTTCAGAAGATGCCTCGATCATCTATAGAAGCCTAGAAAAAAGCAATTTTCACACACCAGGTGTCCCAGCAGTTCAGCCTTTTTAATTTAAATGATATCTGCTGGTCAGAGGTTTCTTCTGTCAAAGTCGAAATAAGTTCTGAACAGGCGAATGATCTCTGAGCTACCACATGGGATCCTGTCAACCAGGTAAAAGCTCTTTATGAGGTTTATTCTCGTTAGCTGTAATTAATCAAAGGTGATGTTGTACTGCTGAACCCTCCCAGCCCCCAACCAATTAGCCACCACAGGCCCTCTGAAGAGTGGATGAAAGCAGAAAGTTGAACAGAGCTCTAATAGAAGCTGTTCATGCTGACTTGGAAAAAAGAAATCCCTCTACAATCTTTTCAGGGCTTAAATAAACCCCACAAAGACAGATGTTTTAGATTTCCCCTTTAAAAACTCGTTCAATCCAAACAAGTGGGAGCAGAGACAAATGATCCTCTTGTGCCCTTTTAGAAATGCTGAATATTTTCTCCTTCAGGTTGTGTTAGGCAAAGTAAATGCACACTTGATTGATAGAGGAAGCTGAAAACAATCTCCTCCCAGTTAATACTAAATTATTGTGCTCATACTCCAGTTGAATTGTTTTGCCCCTAGGGACTACTAGACTGTAACCTGAAACGGAGCAATAAAGAAGGCTGGAGTTGCTGCACAAACAGCTGACTCAGCCACCTGGAAGCCAAATATCTCTGGTTTGCTGATTTCAGTAGTGCTCCACCCTGACCCAAAACAACACTGATTTATACCCCGTTTACATGGTTTAAACAACCTAAACAAACCTGAGTAGCACGCAGCGCAGGCCCGGGAGTTAGGGGGGGACTATGGAGGCTGTTTTACACGGGAGATCATTCAACACGTCAGCAAGCTTACTTTAAATATATAAGGTGAAAGAAATAGTTTTAGGTCAATTGGTGTTTTCATCTGTGAAGAGTTTAGACATCAGGGTGATTTGTTCTAACATTGCTATCAAACCAATAGAGTCAAAAACCTGCCGCAGATTTAATTACTATAATATACAAAGTAATGTCAAGCACTGTTCATAAACTGAGTCTATTTATTTGGTTGATTTGGCATCGATGATGAAGTAGATACTGATAAGATCAGAGATTCGCTGGTTGCGAATAGTTTTTTTTTATTTGTACTTTAAAATAGTGGTAAGAGAAAGTAACATGATTTAGTTCTTCATGCACTGCAGAATCCCAACAAAACAAAACTCAGAATATGGTTATATTCCTGCAGCAGTGTGTCGCAGTGAGCTTGACGCAGACATTTTTGATTTATGCTCAATATTGAAGCATGGTCTGCGCTATACGCTGTGGGTCTAGATGCGGCCGAGGCGGTGAGGAAGTGGGGGCGAGTTTAGTCCACAAACGGAGGGACATGACGGCGTAAAAGAGCGGGGATCCAGGTGGAAAAGGGGTCCCAGCGTTCTCGCGCACCTCGATCTTCTAGCTGGTCAAACTTCACGAGTTGTTCCGCAATTTTGGTCATAAAAACGAAACAAGCCGGCCTCCTGTCTGCGGCACTGTCTGCGGTCAGTTACAATTTGGGAGAGTTGCAGCGGAGGGTCTGCGGAGGGGGCGGGGACGGCTTTTTGTTCACGGCGACACCTATGCAGAGGACCTGGTTTCGAAGTATAAATCAGCCTTAAGTATTCACTTGTGGAGAAGTTTAGAAACCCATGACCTGATCAATGAGCCTGATCTCTGGCTGAGCCAAAGCAGCTCTAACAGTGGCCATTATTAAGCCCTTAAACCACTTTGGTAGAAAAACTCAACTTAAATTTATTTTTCCTTAGCAAATATCTCTTTGTTTTTTTTGTTTTTTTAACACATTACGAACAGAGTGGTTTCAAAACCACTCTTTGCCTACGTTTTACTCCTTTCGAACGCAAAATAGTAGTGAAATGACCAAATAAGTAATCTATTGTCTATAAAAATCCCATCCAAGCATCATACAACAAGCACCTCATGCTGACCCACCTGTGACGAGCTCCCGAACTTCTGCATCGACGGTCTTTCTCAGCAGGCGTAGGAGAGCGGGGATCCCTCCCGCGTTCCTGACGGCGATCTTGTTTTCATCGACAGCTTTTCCATAAACAAGGTTCCTCAAAGCCCCACAAGAGTTTCTTTGAACCTCGACGGCTTTATGGTCGAGCAGGTCCACCAGATGCTTGATTCCTCCCAGTCGGCATACCTGGAGAAGAGGTAAATAAGGTCAGGGGTGGATTTTACACAAGGAATTATTTAACTTTGGTTTTTTTTTTTCTTGCTTGGCTGTATTCTGGGATAACAAAATCATGAATTTATTCATGTGACAAGAGATTCAGAGGCAGGGAATTTATTCATACCGAACCCAAATTATCTGGAAAAACTAATGCAGGTTGGAATGAAAGCTTTAACCACAGGAGATCACAGGTGGAAGAAAAACATTTCTTCTATGCTCAGAAACAAAGGTAGAAAAGAAAAACCTATGAAAACCACAGCTTTAAATCAGATATCACACATGTCATATATCTTTTCATTAGAATAAATTATGCCAGATAAGGAGTAAATAAAAGATGAATAAACCCCAAGAGATGCTTTTGAATCTGTTCAACAGAGAAGAATGGCGCTTGCATACGAGCCAAGTTGATTAATCCAAATCCTGAATTCAATTATAGTAAATTATTTAGCACTGAACAGAAAGTTTATGGCAGAGCTGTGGCCCATGCTCAGGGAAAAAAGGGAAAAGTGTTTAGTTTGGTTTGAGATATGCATCAAGAGAACAGAAAACTGTTGCAAAAATATAACAGAAATACGTTTAAGTTTACACTTTTTCCTTTTTACTATACAGTTGTTTTCTCTTGCTGTGAAAGTCTTTTGCATGTAACAGTGAAATAAAAATCAATGTAATTTAAATGTTAAATTACCTTAATATAAAACTTGCATTGATTAAACTGGTACAAATTAAAACAACATAATATGAATACTTGTCAAAGTTTCCTTGTTATGGAGAATCAAGCTTTATGAGATTCGATACAGGATCACTAATGTGTCACCCACCTCACTTTTGACTCTATTATCACCGTAGCACAGGTGCTGCAGGTAGGCGGCTGCGTTGGCCTGCACTGAGGGGAAGTGATGCTGCAGCATGTGGATTACCTCCGTTAGCTCCGGATCACGCCATGCAAACTCTCTGGAAGCACAGAAGAGGTCAAAACAAATCAGCATAACGGCAGGTGCTAAGTAAAGGAAAAAATTACCAAAAAACCACACATTACCTTCACTTGTTTTGTTCTTTTTTTCCATTCATTTTATTTTTCTTTCCATTTTATATAAGTTCATTACATTAACAAATTATAAGAAAGCCATAGAAAAGAATAAGAGCTACATTTTGTGTAATTTCCTACATTTACTTATACGTAGGGTTTAAATAACTATATTGATGACAAATGGCAGTCAGTAATTAGTCAGTAATCCAAGATATCAGACTGTTTATTTATTCCAGTGTTCCATCAAAGCATAGAGGCGAATGGTCTGTGGTCTGTGAGGCGTTAATGAAGCCCACAGCATCATTTGGTTCTGTTATTTCTAAACTTCCTCTTGACGTTATTTGATTGCAAAATGAAATAACATCCTTAAAGCTGGTCAGCAGATGGAAGAATTAGGTGCTCTAAGAGTTAGAGGGCTGGACTAACTTTTAATAAACAGCAGATTCAAGTCTTCTAAAATCATCAGCCTGTGCAAACACTACTTCATTATGTTTGCATGACATGTTTTTATTCCGATCTGATATTCTGATAGCTTGTGTCTATATAATTGGTACAATCTGAACACATTTCTATCAGATCCTGAAATTCTGTGCACATAAACATAACTATAGACTCTGTGCTGATAGCTGTCAAGCTAGAAGTCTCCACAATAAGTTAGATTAAATCCCTTTGCTTCATAAAAAATTTTTTTTTCAATAATAATTTGATTTATTGAGATTCAACTTCAATTAATCCCAATTTTTTCTGCAGCTGAGAGTTTGCACAGTGCACCAAGGGAAGAACTGAAAGATTCAAATACTCCCAAATCAACTGCAAAGTGCATACTGAATTACAGAGTTGATTTCTTGGCACCACTCAGTGTGAATTACACAAAGTAGCTCTGAAAACTGCCAACATTAACTTGTCTTTATAAACCTGAAATCAGGAAAGAAATTCTAGACCAGACTTGACCTGGTGAACTTCCCGAGCAGCCGCCCCTGGAGTGCTCCACCTTTAAAGAGTTACAGTACACTGAAAACGTAAACAAAGCCTCTAACTGCAGGGTCAGGCTTTTACCAAAAGTTGTCAATCCATGGTTTACACATCCACACGTCCGTACAAGAGCAGACGCAGCACTTCGGTGCCTGTGAGAATCTATTGTGAGGCGACCAGACACAGTTGAGCCGGCTTAATGGAAGAGCCTTGTGTGGCTATCCAGGGGGAACTATGTGTTTGAATAGTAAGAGGACACTGGTGTTGACCCAGCAGAACGGGGATGCCTTCTTAGCACAAGATTCTCTGGATTACTTTTATATGCACAACTAGTAACCACAGAGTAAATGTAGATATATGAAAACATGAGGGTCCATACCTGGGATCCTTTTGAATGCTGTCTATGGAAGGAGAGCGGGGGGCGCCGTCATCCATGGGCAGAGTTTGTCGAGCGTAACTCATATCGGAGGGCCGGTACTGTGCGGAGCGGTATGGATCGGCATAGTTGGCTGCTGTGTTAAGAGCATAGTTGTTTCTTTGGTAAGTCATGGCACTGCGCTGGCTGGACGTCCTCTGCAGGCTTCCCACACCTGAAACACCAAAAACATGGAGGGGATTTAAGCTCACACATGAAACCATACGCAAGTAAGCAAAGCGATGCAAGACTAAGAGTTCTGACCTTTTCAGCTAAACTGAGAGCTTTGTGCTCATGTTAGCTTAGAGGGTTTAACACAAAGCTGAAAACACAAACATGCTGCTGCTCTTACAGACTCTGCAAATTCTCAAATCTGGATCCAATTAATGATGAGGATAAAACACAGCTCCTGTGGTTGCAGAAAGTTGAGCCACTCTCCTTCAAAGGCTTCTTTAGGTTTACTAGGTTGTACGTAGCTCGGGGGGTCCTGCTTGTATTCAGAGAGCACAGAAGGACCCAACCTGCAAGATAATCCGCCAAATTCTTTCTTCACAGCCTTCTTGATCCTACCCGTCCCTGAAATTTTGTATTAATTCCACTAAAAAAACACCTGTAAACACTTACAAAAAGGATTAAAATGTCAGAAAATAAACCATCAAGGCTAGAAAAAGACGCACAGAAAGCCTGTTGGTATCTCCGTTTAGTCATCTTTCTTCTTTTAATTTGCTCCATGTGATATTGTAGCATTATGAGCCATTTTAAAACTGCATAAACAGGCTGGGTAAGATCTAGCCCTCCTTCTAACTGAAGCCACGTGATCTGTAACAGCATGCATGCTGCTCTGGACAGATCTGTATCAGCAAACCCCACAGAACTGGGCACGAGTGTCCAAACTCCCTCCTACCAGGAACCAAGACGTCAACTCGTGGTGTTACTCCAAAAACCCAATTTCTCGCTTCAGCGCACCTCTATGTTAGGCACCAACTCAAGCCAGCAAAGAGTCCACCTCCCAAAATAAAACCTTGCAGGAACAAAGGATGAATGGGTCAAAACAACATAGTATAGCTTTTGGATTTATTTTTTGCTAAAACTACAGTGGAATGTCAATAAATTAGATTCAAATTTAATTCAGAAACTCAATTAAAACTCATATTTATCTAGATTTATTATACATAGAGTGATGCAAAGGTGATACCAAGCGTTTTTTCTCCTCAGCCTGACAATAATTAAACAAAACTATTGCTGTTTCTTTCAGTATTACTGTTTTTCGAAGCTATTTGGAGTTTAATTAGGCACATTTAAAAAAAAAGCTAAAGAAATCAAGCAAGACATCAGGAAGCCCCAGAAGAAGCCCCCAAACCCTGGTTTATCATTTGGTATAAAATCCAAACCCCTTAAGATGCAATGTCTATCTGTTATGTGCAAACCTATAAGTAACATTAGGAAGTAAGTAAGCTTAACCCTTTTTCAACCAATGCATGTTTCCTACAGAATGTGCAAATTAGTCCAAAAACATAAAGAAAACAGACCTTGTGAGAATTAAAGCTGTCCAGATGTATCCTGTATACATATGGACAAACAAGCCACTCAAAGTGGAAGAACATAAAAGCCAAATAACAGTTTGGGATACACTCGGGGGACAAATCTTTAGTTTTTTAAGAGTTTTTGAGAATTTATACGACACATAATACATTTCAACAGGTGGAAATATTGGAGAAAGGTCACTAGTTTCATGCAAGTAAATCCATCCATCCATCCATTATCTGACACACTTGTCCCAAGTGGGACAGCAAGGTGTGCTGGTGCCTAACAGTCAATGGGCGAGAGGCGGGGTTCACCTTGGACAGGTCGCCAGTCCATCACAGAGCAACACAGAGACAAAAAGGACAAACAACCACAATCACACCTAAGGAGAATTTAGACAAGTCAATTAATGTTTCTGGACTGTGGGAGGAAGCCGGAGTACCCGGAGAGAACCCGCACATGCTCAGGGAGGACATGCAAACTCCATGCAGAAAGACCCTGGGAATTGAACCCATAACTTTCTTGCTAGTGCTACCCACTGCGCCACTGAACAGCCCTGCAAGTAAATCAAAGGAGCAAAAATTGACATTTTATCCAAACTATAGGCTTAAAGATTAAAAAACTTGTTAAATTGTGACAAAATGAAAAAAATGGTTTATTTAATGGAAAATCAATGAGGAAGCCTTGAATCCAGTCTAATAGCAACATTTATGGTGTAAAAGGAGTGTGGAAGGAAGGTTCTACAAACACAGCCAGTCGAGTGGAAAAGAGTAATTTAAAATGTGTTTAAAATTGTGCAAATTAAAATCATCTAGGTAGAATGACTTTGGGGAGACACTACTTGTAGCACCAGAGATCTGAGGTGAGTTTGGACTAATCCTTACTTTTAGCTGTGATATGATTGAAGGGTCTTTACATATAGAAACTGCTTCCATCGGTTTTAAATGTGAATCTGGTATCTTTTGCTGTTTTTTGGGGTCACTGTCATGTTGTAGGGTCCAGTTTTGCTTCACCTTCACCTTTCACTCGCTGAAGTAAAGCATCCGCCAAACAAAGCAACAAAACACTTCCTGCTTAATGAGGAATGGCTGAAACCAGGTTCTTTTCCTGGATTATTGTATGTAGCCAAACATGTCCTCTGTTCTGGTGACTTGATACCTAAATATAAAACTCATTGTCATGCAAATGGATCTATTTCAATAGGTCAACTTTTTTTTCCAATTTTGTTTAAACAACTTACAACAGTAAGAAAACAACTTACTGTTTGAAATTTAATTTTAGTGGACCCTGCTCTTAACATTTGCAGCCTAGAATTAATGTCTCCCATTAAAAAACAATCTTGCTCCAACTTACACAATGTCAGTAAATGCTTCTGGCATCAGCCAAAGAGGCATGAAAAAAACCAATGCAGAGTAAATGAAATATAATGTTGAAATTATAAAAAAGAAGAAACCTTCCTCATCAAATTGGATTTTTCAAATGGAGCAGCTCATGCAAAGACCGTGTATCGAACCCCCCCTTCAGCTCAGCTCACTCGATTTTTTTCATCATCTCAAGAAAAACGGAAAGTGGATTGTTTTTTTTTAGCAAGTTCTATAAATCAATAGCATTTATTAGTGGGTCTATTTCTCAGAGCAGATCTTTGGTGCCCCGGGTGAGTCTGAATGTGGGAATTGTTTTTGCAATTGTAATTTAGATAAGGAAGAGATTAGCTTTAGAGGAAAGGTAGCGGATGTAGGTAAACCAAAAGTCCCCTGATTCTGTCCTCAGAGTGACACAGAGGTAATGGATTCCTTTGAGGCAGAGTGACACATCAGAACCTGCCTATTAACTCATGTCTCACCCTGTTCTGTCAGACAGTGGAGGGAGAAAAGGAGCGTGAGGCAGAGTCGTTTGCAAAATAGAAGGAAGATATTTGAAGACAGGAAAGCAACAAATATAATGTAGATGGAGATAAAGGGCAGAGAGGCTCTGTTCCCGAAGGGAGACAACATAGGAGGGTCAGAGACACTAATTATTGGTTAATACTGGCAGGTAAAGAGAGCAGCAGCACCTGGTGAGAAAAAATAAATGTTTGGTGTAAACAAAATGATATCACCCTATGCATTCAGGACTTCTCATGACTCTCAGACAAAAAAAGGGGAGCATATTTACTACCTGGCATATTTGAACAATCACAGAAAGCTAAGATGGTGTGGCACAACCTTTAGATGGAAGACTAACTGTCATTTTCCAATGTTATATTACGGATTAGAAAAAGATTCATTATCCAACTGAGCTAGTTTGTTTATATTGAACATGGGTGTTGCACTGCAGAGCAGGACAATATAGAATATTGTGACTTTTATAACAACAGCAGCGAGCAGTACTGTAAAAAATAAAGGACATTTTATTTAAATGTGCTTTTTTATTGGAAGTGTCACACATTCAAACCCTGCTAAGGCTGGGTAACCATTCTGATTTAAACAATTGATTCTGATTTTTAAGCTTTGGAATGGACTCTTTACATTCCCAATCCCAAACTGGACTGTTGATATTAAAAACGTTTTTTTAGTTGTTATCTGAATTACATGTCTGTGTAGCTGCAATACATTTATATAAAATTATATATATATTCAACAGAAAATGATTAAAGCAACAGTAGTTAATGGTGGCTATAGAGACAGGGGAGTATGCATAAAAAAAAAAAGATCTTTGGGTATATATATATATATATATATATATACAGTTTAATATATATATATATTAAATATATATATATATATATATATATATATATATATATATATATATATATATATATATATATATACAGTTTAATACAACTAAAAGATAAAGACCATGACATGGATGACTGACAATCTTCACAGATTTAAAAATAGAAAGATAAATAAATAATAATATGGCTTAATATGAATTAAATTAACTGTGAAGCTGAATTTGTAAAAACGTTTATCATAATTTAAAGCAAAATACTAGAGATGAGTAAAAGACAAGGTTGGTTAACTGCAATAAATATAGTAATTACTGAGTATTATCAAACCCAATGGCATTTGATAATGAATCAGTATGACAGCTCAGGTATCCAGCTGAGCAGAGCTGCACATTAATAACTACGATGTCAGATTCATAGCCTCGGTTCTGTCTGTAATCTACTTTGCCCTTTTTAAGGTTACCGGGTCAAAATATAAAATGCTAAATCTAATTAGAGTGTAAGTTCATCAACCTCATCAAGTTTGACCAACCTGAGCCGCTCCTGTAAAGGGTCCCCTGCTGCTGGGTGTGGCTGGGGCTTCGGTATAACGGACCCCGGAACGTCCTATCCTCATATATGGGAGCAATGTGGCGGTCTGGGGAGATTGTTGACCTCATATCCTGTCCATGGTGGCTGTGCTGACTGGCATATGAACTCCTTATTCCTGCAGAAGGAAGACAATCGTTAGCAGGTGAAATAGCTGAATTTAGGAGTATGGGGTGATTATAGCCTCCATGGGATCATCTGACTGATCAATGTCAAACACGTTTCAGAAGATCTTATTGGGAGAATATCCGACTACTGGACTATTTCTGATAGGCTTTCCAAAGGTGGAGGGTATTTCCAGAGTGAATTTTAGGCTCAAACTCTACACTGAGCAGATATATCTGCCACACTTACATATTTCTTCTTTTCACAAGTAAATATTTGGGATTATCACTAAGAATTTGTACATGATACATTTTTTCTTTTTTTTTTCTTTGCTTCAAAAAAAGCAAAAACAGAAGAAATCTCAAATAATGCAAATACTTTTTCACAGCTATGTATAAACTTTAGAGCAGGTGACCCTGAAACAAACAGACAGGAAATGAGTTTGTGATGCAAACTGAATTCTGACAAAGAACTGAAACCCACATTCCTGAACAATAGTAAATGAGAAAAAGAAGGGAAGAGACACAGCAAACACATGTGTAGCTTTACTAAACATAATTTTCATACACATAGATGCTTGAGCAGAACCACAACTGCTGCTACAAAGAAAAAACATGAATGAAGCAAAACTTAATGACTAAACCAAATAATTTGAGGCCTATTTTAGACTTGATTCGACCTACAACTCTGTTCTTTCAGCCTGCAGAGCAGCAGTGTGCACGGATATGTAGGTGAAGGACAGTGCTGCATGTGCTCTGTGCTGCAGGAGAAAACTGGGATCACTGCACCTCTTTTCTGCCATCATGTTAAAGAATATAAGTCCTAAAGGATTTCAATGAGAAAAATAAAAAAATAAAAGTAAAACCTCACTTTACCTCATCTGGATTTATACATGACAAACAAAAAACAGTACATCTATTCTTACTCCAACAAGCAGTAAAACCCTGATCCCACTTCAAGGCTAAGCTGAGCCAGCAGAGAGCTGCAGAAACATCCCAGTTATTCAGACTCCATAAGCTTGGACAAGTGATGAGAAATCGGTATTAGAGTTTCTTTCGGGCCATCGAGATGCTTGATTATATCATACTGAAACACACCAAAATGCTGTTTAGAACAAGATTTGTTTTTCTTAAGAGAAACAATGAAAATTCATACTGTTAAATTATGGAGAGGCCATAAATGTTTAAAGCTTTAGGGCTTCTACTCCATGCTGAGGGAAAAAATGAAAAACACACAGCAGATCTGAAATGTAGAAGAGAGAGTGGCCATAAAGACGGCATTTAGTTTTTCTGTGTTTAAATCCAAATAGGCCCACCCAATGCAATTGATCTTAATGCCTGTTTGTTTTTGTAAGGCTCACATGGATGGAGCTCATAAATCTGTGAACCCCCGTGGACCACTACACAGTTGGCAACTTACTGCTCGTTGCACATATCGAGAGCCCGCAGACGTCACTTGGGTCCTCTCCAACAGCATGAGCTCAGCTGCAGACTGTAACTAAACACCAAGGCTACCATGCAGAACCAGCTAAATGAGGGAGTCCTGTCACAATATAGAACTAACAAATTAACAAATAGGGATGTTTGCTTCCTTGTGGACTGGAGAGTCTTGGGGGATGAAGAGAAAAAGTTTTTACTTGAAAGGAACAGACCATTTGGATGGTGACCTCTAAATAACAACAATGTGGCTCTACAGGGAGCTTGGGAAATTTGCTGAAAGGATGATTTCTGTTTAAACAAAAGGATACAGCCTCATTTTTCTTTACTAATAATGGTTAAAATGGTAATTGGGGTCTTAATTCTGAGCTGGGATGGAAATGACAGAGAATTTCAGTTTTGAATTCAAGGATATGTGTTTATATCTAAGCAGAATCTCTGATGCTTCCACAAAAATGGACTTTAAAGGTGGAATGTAGTGATACAGCTGACAGTATTGTGGTTTTAGAGGATGGATCTGCTGGTGTATCCTCTACAGAAGCTCCAGGACTAATGTCTTGGGTGTGGCTGTATCGGTGTGCTGCAGGCACACAACTTCCTCTATCTTAAAATCTAATACTGCAAACTCTTTTCCTTTGTCTCACCTCCAACCCGGACTTACCCGGTAAGGTATTACAGAAAGAGTCGAAGATGTATATTGAGAGTTTTGGCCTAGTTTTTTAGAGCAGTTGTGATCTAAAGAGGTTGCAAGTACCCGGTTCGATCCCCACAGCCTGCACTCTGGGTCCCTGAGCAAGACCCCTAACCCCACACTGCTTCCCAGGCGCCACACAATAGCAGCCCACTGCTCCACAAAGGGATGGGTTAAATGCAGAGAGTGAATTTTGTTGCTTTGTACTTGACAATGTAATGACCATAAACTTGAATTCTATTTTTTTCTCCTTCTTCTATGTACTTCTGGCATACCTTAGTAAGTGTGGGGCCATTTGACACACTGTGACGCTTTTATCCTCATAAACCAGCCAACCTATTCACCCTCAAAAATGTATTTTCTTTCACATACACAACACTGCAATTAGATCCTAGTAAAAGGGGCTAACATTGCTTTCTTTAACACACACGAGAAAAAAATGACGGCACTAATCATTTAACATCCTGTGATAAAAATAAACGAATTAAACTGTCTGTTTAATGACAGATCAAATAAAAGATGCCTTTATGTTAAACAGAATTTGCAACATTGATGCAGAGTAAACAGGTAACTAAGGGGATGGATGTTAGAACAAAACAAATCTATTTGAAAACAACTGGTTTTAAGCAATCATGCTAAAGATACTTTTAATAGATCTATAGAAAATATTATTATTATTTACTGACTTCTTTTACCTTTTTTCCCTCTCCTATAGTGGGTACACTTACAGATGAGACAAAGTTGCAAAAACTCCATGTACCAATTAAAAAGCTTTTTTTTTTTATCTTTGTCATGACTTGAAATGTACTTTTCAGTAATTCTTAAAAACATGATAATAAATTCTATTGCAATATATTTCACTGGTTAACACATTTTATGGATCCCCAGATTTTATGGATAACAAAAAAACAAATCTATACAACTTTGTACGTATACAATTTGGTTCCTTTTACTTTAATCTCTTACCCCACATATAAAGATTAAGAGTTGCTTAGAATAAAGTTTTTATTTTTCTTCAATAGTCAAGCAAACCTTCAATATTCATTATATGCAAAAGCAGCAGGTTGGCAGGAAATCAGCAGCTAAGTTGTTTAGAGGTTTATAGTAGAGCAGTAGGTGGGGGTAAAGACATTAGAGAAGGCTGGAGAATTAAAAAGAAGAGCAGAGAAGAAGGGAAAAGGGGCTAGATGGGGGGAGGGGTGGGCACAAAATAAAAGAAATGTTAATGAGGTCGTTTAGGGCCACCTGAAAGTTCTTATTTGCCGCATAAATCCCATTCGGGAGTGAGATCCTGGAGTAAAAACATGTTCAGATGTGGATTTTGACTTGTTGTCAAACCATCATCATCATCTTCATCATCATCCAGGGTGTCACTATAGCTTTATATGAAAGAAAAGCTGTGAGTCCTTCATTAGGATGGCTTCACTTCATGTACAATAAATTAAAAATGATAAACAGATTGAAGGCAGGTCTAAATTAAAACCAAAGCTCCAAAGCTAATACAATCCGTGTATGGTTTGTTCTTTGTTTTTTTTTTGTTTCAAAACAAAAACGAAAAAACAAAACAAGCATATGGTTTTTCCGTTTTTAAAACCTAAATCGAAAAAATGAAAAATCGAATTAATAGAAAATCAACAGCGTTTGAGTTTTGTTTCGCCATTTAAATGAAAATAAAATACGGTTGTTGTTTTAATACGTAGCAGTACCGGAAATGAAGTAAGTCGCCAAAGGAAAATCATTTACAGTGGATGAAGACGGCATCAAAACAAACCATTTCTAAACAAAAGGCAATGGCTGCACTTGAACCGTTTTCTGCATTGATTATTGAACTTTTTGAGAGAGGAAAAACACACTCTGAAATCACTGATGCTTTGAGCCGCCATGGAGCTCCACATTGCGCTGATTCCCTCTAAATAACACAAACGTTTCCATTTTGGTAGTGCTAACTGAAGAAGTTCTTCTTCTTGTGGATTGTAATGGCGGTTGGCAAGAAATTGAAGGCGTACATTACCGCCCCCTACTGGTAACTAAAAAAATTATGTGTTGGGAGTTCAGGTCTTCATTTCCGGTTCTGCCATAAGGTCCTGTTAAATTAACAACAAAATAAAAGTTTGTCTTTGGTTTAACCATTGCAGTTAAAAAAATCCCAAAACGTACCATTTTTTCATTTTTGCAAATGCCGTTTTTCTAATTTCGTTTTTAAAAACGGAAAAGCGAAAAACCCCATGCTTGTTTTGTTTTTTTCGTTTTTGTTTTGAAACGGAACAAAAAAAACAACAAAGAACGAACCATACACGGATTTAATACGATGCCATGTTCCAATAATTTGCTATCCTTATAAATGCACACAAAGGTATCAGACATTTCAATCTTTTAACACTGCAAACGCTTTGTGGTCTTCAATGATGTGACAAAATACTCTTGTAGATTAAAAAAAGCTGATGGTAGATGTGATGGTTGTGAGAATGATCAGGGTAAAAGCTTTAGCGTGCTTCTTTGAAACTCAGTTAACATGCAGCTCTTCTGGTTCACAAATAATTCATTTCTTCCTCATATCCCTCCTGTTACATAACCCATCGTACCGAGATGTGGGTAAAACAAACCTGACTGAGATAGAAATTAAATATGTCTTTTTCTATGTAATGAAATAGTTCAGGTTCATTAATATTCACTGTGGCTCACAAAGTTTGAAGAAAGTATTTTTACTGAAACAGTGGAGAAAAAATTTGTTTGAACAGACAAGATAATAACTAATTAAATTTGTAATGTAAAGATCAATATTTGATCACAGAAAATGCAACAAAGAAACCGAAGGATTTATAAAAGTTAAGTTATACCTGCTGTATTGTTCAACAATGTATGTCAGAGGTGAACTGATTGGCTTAAGATACACAGTAGAAACCTTATTTTATGGTTTCTAGCCATTTGTTTACCCAGGAAAAAACTACTTTAAAATGCAACTAAAACACAACTTTCATCTGATCTTAGGAAGCAGATGGAGAAGTAGGTTCAACAGACTGATAACTCAGGCTTTTGGAACACCGGTTAACAACAAAGGGGGATATTTTCCATCATCTGAACCTCCATGTCTATCTCTCTCTCTCTCCTTCAGCAGTCACATTTAAATGGTCCATCATAAAGACTTGCCACTGTGCCTTATTTGCTGTATTCCCCAGATAGTAGGACTGCAGTCACTTCTAAAAGCATCTGCAAATTCTCAGGGAGAAATAACATTCGGCTGTCTGTTGAGGATGAATGGCCCACATTCCTTTTGTGTTATACTCATTTAATTCTCCCCCCCTCAGCCCTCTCATCGTGGCGTTAACAGATTGCACTTGGCAGAGGCTGGATGAAAGGTGGTGGCTTGCTTTTGGAGAAACAGATACAGCTGGATTCATTTCTTAAATATGATATTCACAAATCCTGTCAGACCAGGGAATAAAAGGGAAAGGATTACTAAAATATAACTACACACAAAAAAGTAACCATAGTAGCAATAATAGGATGCAGGATGGTCAAAACTTCAAAGGCAGCTTGGCTTGTCAGAATGAGAGCAGGTATGCTATTTCCTCTTTCACTCCGTCCCTTTTTGCTCTCCGATGGACAGAATGTAATGAGCACATTATTAGGGACAATTTGTCTTCATTTTCTATTCTTTAGCAGCAAAGGGAAGCCATGACATCCTGCCAGTGACTGTAGGACCAGGTGGGTGGTAGGAAAAAAAAAAAACAGAAACGAGAAGTGACACTAAAGGGTAGAAAATAGGAAGAAAAAGTCAAGTTTTTTTTTAAACCTATAATTCAGGAAATAATTGAATGAGTGATTAAACTAAAAATTAGACCATAAAATAATGAAAAACAAAATTTTTAGGAAAAGAATATTTAGGTTCAGGTTGATTTGTGGTATTTTCTCAAATATGTGCAACTCGTTCTCACTGTGCGATCTCCACTTCCAATTAATATGGCTCATCAGACAGGGGTGACAAATTACTGTAATAAAGGCAAACTGCAGAGGGTGTGTTTATGTGAAACAAAAAAGATTAAATAAAATAGGAGCTGAAGTGAGGTAAAAAAGAGAAAACATGAGAAGTGGAAGGAGGAAGGCATAAAATGCATGTTTGGTTAGAAGAGCTGAGACTGACTTCCATATTTTTTCTCTGCAGGCTGTTCTGTCCGTCATTGTGGCTGTTACTCTGGACTCCATTTACCGGGTACAAAGAAAACTTTTAAACTAATATACGGTAACTAGTAAGATTAAATGTTCAAAAATAATCAAACTAAGAAAAGTAACAACAGTTTACTCTACAATCGCCTGGCTTATCACCTGACTGAGATATTTAAAATCAAGTTAAAACACAATGCAGAGGAAAAAAAAGTTAGAAATCCTATGAAAGAAAAAGCCGTTCAGCTATTAATAGTAAAATCAGCAGGAGGATATATAAAAGTCTTTCTAAAAAAAAACAAAAAAACTGAAATTTTA
>NW_015150627.1:1218018-1231867 GCF_000732505.1 Cyprinodon variegatus | reverse complement strand
CGTCCCTCCCTCCCTCCCTCTCTCCATCCCTCCCTCCATTTATCCGTCAGTCTCTCCTTCTCTCCATCCCTCCCTCCATCCATCCATCCGTCCGTCCGTCCCTCCCTCCCTCCCTCTCTCCATCCCTCCCTCCATTTATCCGTCAGTCTCTCCTTCTCTCCATCCCTCCCTCCATTCATCCATCTGTCCCTTCATCCATCCCTCCCTCCCTCCCTCCATCCGTCCGTCCCTCCCTCCATTCATCCTTCCATCAGCCTCCCCTCCATTCATCCATCTGCCCGTCCATCCATCCCTCCCTCCATTTATCCGTCAGTCCCTCCCTCTCTCCATCCATCCGTTCCTCCATCCCTCCCTCCCTCCATCCATCTGTCCGTTCATCCATCCATCCATCCCTCCCTCCCTCCATCCATCCCTCCCTCACTCCCTCCCTCCATTTATCCATCAGTCCCTCCTTCTCTCCATCCCTCCATCCATTCATCCATCTCTCCATTCATCCATCCCTCCCTCCATCTATCCATCCCTCCCTCCCTCCATCCGTTCATCCATCCCTCCATCCATCCATCTCTCCCTCCATTCATCCATCTGTCTGTCCGTCCGTCCTTCCCTCCCTTGCTTCATCCATCCCTCCTTAATCTAACCAATACCAGCCCTGCGGTTCAGATTAAACACTGAGCGCAGATGTAGTCCAGCGGATTGCTGATATTAATAGTTACTGACATACACAGCATCCACTGAGGTTCACATCTAGACCGATCAGGGATGAAAGCACCAGTGGAAGCAAAGCTAACATTTAAACGAAGGACACATAAAAATGAGAAATGCATCAGAATAAAGATTTCACCTTTAATATCACCATCAATGAGGGCATCTGAGGAAATTCCAGGCAGCATGGGGTTGAGAAGGAAAAAAAAATTATTGGACAAAGATTTGATCTGATGAGAGGGAGCTTAGTTGAAAAAATAAATTCTATATTGTCATACCCTATAGTGTCATGGCATTATCTTTATGAGGATTGTATTTTAATAATCTTTCCTCACCATGCAACAGTACTAGGGAAGTTTGGATTATTTGAAAATGTTATGTAATAAACACTGTTTATCAGCTGAGCCTCTCTGAACATGAGATGCATCAGAATGTAAGCAGGTATTTTCCTGTTAGTTTGGCTCAAGCTAAGCCCGTGATATCATGTTTATCTGCCAGCTCTCATTTGTGCTCCAATCTCTTACAAGGATGACACGTACAAACCCGTTTGGACAAGCATGCTCTCTCCAAAATAACCTGATCTGTTCTTAGGAATTAATTACTCAAACACTCAACACAGACAGCTCTTCTTACGGTGATACAATACGGATTTCTTGTTAATGTGTACAAGGTAACCCAAACTTAAGCTTTAATTTTACTTTGATTCAAATCTTAAAAAGTAACCCTAAGCAGGACAATATTAACATTTACCCCCATTAAGACCGAGCTGCAGTCCCTCTAAGGCAGCACTGATGTAGACACGGAAGTGATTTTCTTAGAAAAAGGTCCTAATAATGTAAACAATCCACAACCACACACACACACACACAGTCTGTCATAAAGACATCTCTATGTCAATCAGCTTCACGTTATTCACCCCTAAACTCCTAACCAGTAATTTTCTCTTAAATATAAGTCAATGTTGGACTAAAATAGGCAGTGTGTGTGTAATCAGGGGCGCACCTGTGAGGCTGTCAGGTCGATTCATCCTCTCATAAATGTCGTAACTCTGAGGTCCATAGGGGTCAGTGTTGTGAAGCACAGAGCGAGGCAGAGTGGAGCTGTAGTGCTGGGGCACGGCGGTCATGCTAGCCCTGACTGGAGATGAAGAGTGAGTCGGTTGCTTTGTCAGCGGAGGGTTAACACCGTCCACCATCGTCAAGGGAGATCCCATGCGACCCGACGATGACCCTGCCGACATCTGATACGGCGAGGTGGTTCGGCTGGCGGAGCCGGAACGAGAGTTTGTGGAGCTGATGCGTCTCAGCCCTGCAGGGGAGTTTTTCTGGGGGGAGTAGGGTGAGCCGCCGATGCTGCAGCTGCGCTGCACAGAGGGCAAGGTTGTGAAGTGGATGTTGGAGATGGGTTTGGGTTCCGCTATGACCGGGGAGCCGTAGGCACTGCCAACAGGGGTACGCAGGGAGCCGCGGGAGGGGGAAATACTGCTGGCGTAGGCTGGCGAGTGAGAGCGAGAAGGCACTGAGCTAACCCTTCGCATAGCACGGCCAGGCAGAGCTGCTGTGACTGCTGGAACCTGTAGGTAATAAAGACAAAAAAATAAAAAATTGGAATATTTCTCCTTAGTTTAAAAGATGGTACGGAGAATATTAATGTATAGTGTTGAACCCTCTGACATACACCAACTTCTACGATGAGAATGACATTTTAAATAACACGGCGTTATATAAGCGGTTTCATCATGAGGGCATGACTTTACTGTAGGCCATGTTTACTTTATCATTCCACCCCCTCCAGAGTGTGACAGCACCATTTGGTTTCTCTGCAGTCACTGTATGCTACATTGTCTGAAGCATGAATACGATGAGCTGCTTAGTTCACTTTGCACCTTCAGTGCTCTAAGGCAACCTTTCAAAGCAGAAACCAAAAGTTTTGATGGACTGGTTATGAGATTCTAGACATGGAGTAAAAGTAGCACAGCTTCATGGTATTCATGGACATATTAGTCTAAAACAGAAAGCAACAATTATTTATACTGCTGAAAGGAAAACAGTATATTGATTATTACAGATTCGTTACATAATTTATTCTTTTCTTGACTCTGATTATATAATGAAGTAAAACAAACATCTAACTTGTACAAATGTTTAAGTAAATAATTTTCTGCTGCTGTGCTCTTTAGAGAGTAAAACAAGTAAACATTCTGCAGCTATAATCAGCTGGTTAATTGGTTCATGTACATGCTGGTCATTTGATTTTGGTTTTGAAATAGGAAATCAAAAATCAGAAAAACTACCAGATAAAATAAAAAAACAAAGGACAACAAAAAAAATGACCCCATTTTTGTTTTGAAACCCCAAAGAGTGAAACAAAAACAAAAAAAATTGACCTGTTTTGGACATTTGAGTAAAGCTTCCAGGGGGAAATACAGGGCATACAATTTGTCTTTTATTTATTTATTTTTTTTATTATAAAGGGAGTACAATGTAGGCTGCACATTGGAGCAGTTAGTAGCACTGCCGCCTTGAAGTAAGAAGGTTCAGATTCGATTCCCGGCCTGGGGTCTTTCTGCAAGGAGTTTGCATATTTTCCCTGCGCATGCCTGGGTTTTCTCTGGGTACTCCGGCTTCCTCCCACAGTCCAAAAAAATGACTTTTAAGTTAAATGGCTTCTCCAAATTCTCCTAATGTGAGCATGAATGGTTGTTTGTCCTGTTTGTCTCTGTGTTGCCCTGTGATGGACTGGCAACGCTGTCCAGGGTGTACCCCGCCTCTCAACCATTTACAGCTGGAGATAGGTACCAGCTGGGTTAAGAAAATGGATGGTCTGAAAATGGATGGATAGAGTACAATGTACGTTTTACGCATTGCTAGCTAATTCTCAATGAAATCCCCAAACTGGCAATATTAACCATAAATACAATAGTTCTAACTAAAATAAATGGTGCAAAGTCTCTCTATGCCAGTGTTACTACTGCATCCGTGTCACTACAAAAACAAAACAGAGAGGGGAGGGGGAAGCTGAATCAGGAGGAAAAAAAGTCTAAATTTGTTTTTTCATTTTTGTTTTTCATTTTGGAATTCAAAAAACAGACGGTATTTTTTTGCTACCGATTTGGGATCTGAAAATAAACAAAAATGGGTCCTTTTTTAAAATAATTTTATTTGGGGATAAGGAAACGGTTAGTTTTCCAATTTTGGATTTTTCCTTATGAAATCAAAATCCAGTGCCCAGTACATGGACCCGTTATTCCATTACATACCCCTTTTTCCCTGCCTCATTTTAAGGGATCTAAAATAATGTTTTTCTTGTTAAGGTCAAAGATGTAGATTTTTATCGGCCAGCTGACTGGCAGTTTTCAGCAGCGTGTGAAAAAATGGCGTTCACTTCTATTTAGATGGATGGCTCACTAAGGTACTTTATATAACATCTCAACATGTATTATTAGTTGTATCTGACCTTTGCCTTTTTGGTGCCATTCGTAATTTTTATATCCTATATAGAAGAAAGGTAATTAGATGTAACAAACAGCGTTAGGCTTCAGATACCCCTGATGTCATTACCTGCGATGAAGCTTGTCCCTCAGCCCTGGCATTCCTCATTAATGTGCTGGAGCCAGCTACAGGGAAGGACTGCTGCATCTTGAGGTCGGCCTTGGCCTGGCTCTGCCTGCTGAGGTAACCACTGCTGGCATCCTGATAGCCGCTGTCAGAGTAGGAGTTCATCTGAGCCGAGCCACACGAATTCCCCGCAGACCCTGAGAGAGAAGGTGACAGAAACAGACATAAATGAAATGTAGAGGAAGGAGATAGAAACGAGACACAAAAAAAAAACAAGTAAATACCATAAGAGGTTTCACAACAGCTATGACCTTTACCAGCATGGCTTTTCTAATGGCACAGCACGAAAACAACACCTCTAGCATCTCATGATTTATTGTGCTATAATTTAACCTTTCTAAAATATGCTGAGTGATCAAGTATTATCATCACTCAATACTGCATTAAAGACCAAACCATAACACCAAAGCTTGAGATTTGGAGGACTATGTGCAAAACAAAAAGCGGGCCTTTATTCATATGTAGCCTCTGCTTTAGCAAATGCTGTTATCCTCTGTTTGCAGAGCAGGTATAGCTGGTTAGGACTGTATTAGCATTCAGAAACAAAGACTCTAATTGTAAATGCTAAGAATTCAAATTGGGAATATTTTGAAAATCTGTTTACAGTGATGAATACTTTGATTATTTTATCAAACTTTCTTCCCAGAATCCAAAGTATAACAGAAGAATAATCAAAAAAATGTACGGACTGTAGAGACAAAAACTGTAGAGACATTTTAAGCCATGTTATACCCTGCAATGTTTTAATTGAAGCAGCACAATCCCTGGTTGGACAGTACAGCTAGTTCAATGAAATACTGAAGAATAACTCATTTCATATATAAATATTCTATAGAAAAAGAGCTCTTGTGAACCGAGAAATGGCCGTAGACCCCTTTCATACTGGTCCAAAACCCGTTTAAACGTGGGAACAATCTGATGTTAGTGGCAGTGGCAACGGCTCACTGACTCATGTGACCCGCGTTGAAATCGTACCAAAAAAACACTGTATTCACTGCCTCTTATCATGACTTTGGTTGTGATACAATAAACCTTTAAGTCTATATCACCAATCCCTAGTGAGTGCAGAAAAGGAGATCATGTGCAGCAACAGCAGGGTGATACATTTAATTTCCCATCATTCTGAATCTGTATCATTAAAAAAAAAAGAACAAGGGAAATAAGGCGACAGGACAAAAGTTTTGCTTCAAAGAGACCATGTAAAGGCTCTACTTAAACATTTGGACCAAGCTGACCTTGCCATTTAAAAAGACAAGAAAATATTTAATAAGAAAAATGCACTATTAATGTTTCAGGTCCATGCAGAGGGGGAAAAGAAAAGAAAAATGAACAGAAGACTGCAAAAGATAGGCAGAATGTAACAACAGACCCTCACTTTCATGAAGAGAGGACTGCTCCGGGGAGTACAGAGACACCTGCTCCGACTCGGTCCTGATCCGGTAGCTGGGCGACTGGGAGCTGTCAGTCACTCGAGACTTGGCGTCCCCTGAGGCCGAGGTATCTGAGGATGAAGCAGAGCAGAGTCAGACAAACAGAATGGCTCGGATAATTTATTATAGTCATTAAAGCAAACATTTTCAGCTGAGAGGAAACAATACAAACAACTGGTGATTTCTGCAACATTAGTTTCACCATTGTGAACTGCTACAGTAGTTTCGTTCAATTTTACTGCCTTACTCATTTAGGAATTTCAAATTGGGTACAAACATTCAGACTCCTCTAAAACTCGCCTCCATCTCCATATCTTTTTTATGGTCATTAAATCAGCTGCTGTACCAGACAGACACTGGAAGTGTTTATGTGCTCAATGTTTTCCCATCATCCCTGTATATTTAGGCATGAAAAGAATCAATGGATTTTTGAGGAATCACTGAAACGAAAGACAGAGGAGAACATCCAGTCAAACAAACGGTGTGTCTGCTATTTGTTCTTGGCTGTGTGAATGAAATCTGAATCATGCAAAGAAGTCATTAGTGATGCTTAAGCTGAACTCCTTAATAAAGCTGTTGACAGCATATAAAGATGGTCGACAGCTTGAAACTTTGCACTTTGCATACAGTCATCTATTTCCCTATTGACAGAAGGGATTAACCTATTAAAGCCCACCTAATTTTGGGTAATGCTCGCCTATTCTGCATACCTAAATGGAAAAATACCTGATGAACTGTAAGCCCAAATTAAAAGTGTGATACATAATTTGAAAGCTACCGCCTTCAAGTTTCTGAAAATATAAAAAAAAATGTGAAAATGAAAAATATGACTAAAACACAGCCTAAACTGACGGTGACTAAAGAAACATGACTCAGGGATTTTTTTTTTCTCATTCAAAATAATAGGTCTTTTTTTTTTCCAACAGCAGTAATAAAGACATGCTTGAGAATAGGCATGTCTCATTGTATTACATTTGTTCTACATCAGGTCAACCACAACTGCAGAAAATTTCAGACCTCGAGCTACAACCTCGAGCTGTTGTAATTTTTCATGCGTTCTGAGTTGTTAGTTGTAAACGCTTTAAAAACGGTCACCGCAATGGGGTGGATTTTAAGAGGTTAAACCAAGCCAGACTAAAAAAGGTTCTTCAACTGAAATGTCAGAATATACAATAGACATTTCTGCAGATAGAAAGTTAAATCCTGATTGACCTAAGAGTAGCAATCGTACCAATTTTTATCAAATATGGCAACCTTTACTTCTCTTACGCTCTCTTCTTCTAACCCAATAGGTTTTCTTTGGGATTTAGGTGAATAACTTCAATGTTAATTTCAAAACATGTTAGGGATCATTATCCTATCAAAGCACCCAGTTTGATTTAAAGGTATAGAGGAGGAATTTTACAAATTTAAACTTAAAAAACCACCGGACCTTAATAAAGAGGGCTTCTGACTAACTTTTTGCTCTGATTTTAGGTGGTGCCCTTAACTTTTTTCTTGGGTGCAACAGTTAAAAAGGTGTTTTTAACACAATTGTTTTTACAGACAAAATTAACTTATAAATGAGTATCAACCAATCTTTTAAACTAAAAAATATATATTAGGAGCACAATTCTACAAGAAATCAGCTTTCGCACACACAGTGTTTAAATGGCTTTGTAAAGGAGGTTTGATCTCTTCCTTTGAGTAGGGGTGAGTATTTGCATTGGTGTTGCGATATGATATGTGTAACAATATTTGAGCAACGATACGATATTATCACGATATTGCAATATATATTGCAATATTTTCCCCAACTATCAAAATTAAATGTATCGATAAAAAAGCAAGTGTTGAAAATGTTCATCAGAAGATATTGATCATTTAGTTATTTTGGTAACCATGTTGTTTGGGGTATGAGTTGGTCCATGTGTTCCACTGATTGCCTCAACTACAGATATGGCGCTGTGCTGCACAGCAAAAGGACACCACGGTTCTATCTGCCAGGGTGGCGGTAGAGAGGTAGCCTTTTCTCTCATTGTTTTAGGTAAAAACCTTTTTTTTTTTTTATCGATATTAGGAACCGAAAAATCCAAATTGTATTGGGAACCCGAAAATCACGACATAACGCATAATCGACTTTTTTCCCCACACCCCTGCTTTTGAGTAACAAAGTATTGGTGGATGGCAGAGGAATTATTTACATCAACATACATTATCATGAAACTAATTAACAAAATTATTAATATGATGATTTTTTTTTCTTTTTTATTGGAGCAGATTTTTGATGGCTGACCCTTCTGGTTAATGTTTCCCAGCCAAACTCACCAGGGTTTAGCACTCAACTCCCCAATGTGTGCTTCGCACTTTCCAATTTTTGTGAAACTGTCTGCACAGCTGGAGCATCCATTTACTCAACATAAAATAACCCTACCAGCTTTCTAAAAAACAAATATAATAAATTCTTCACTTGGGCATTCCTAACCAATGGTGGTTAGCTACAGAGGGCTCATACACATTACATCACTCAGGAACTATGTGCTGAAGTATACTCTCTTGCCTTCAGTCTAAGCAGCATTTTACAGGAGAGAAAACTTTTTTTCAACACACCTACCCACGGTTCAGTCACAGAGACTTTTCTCCCCTTTTTTAGGCTTAGGTTTGACCTAAGATTATTTTCAGTCACACCTTGGAGAAACTAGGCCAGACTTTAGAGTCCTGATAAATGTCTTCTTTTTTTTTTTTTTATAGGTCCATGAAGCCGCTCACTCCAACAAGGTATCCAGGACATTTGGAAGAGTAACAACCTCACAGCCAACTCCATATCTTTATGTTTGTGAAGATTGGACAAAAAAAGCCTTATTGAGGCAGGTGAAGCTGAGATCTAAGGGTTACACTTAGATCTAACTCCTACACTAAGCTTTAGAGACTAATGTACCGCACCATCTTACTCACTGGGCATATTTTCAAAGCCTGCATGTATTTTTACATGTCTTTACCAGGAGTGCCAATATAAATATATGGTAAACACTGTGTCTTGACCATGTTTATTTAAGATGAAGCCAAATGGAGCAGAAGAGGAACAGGAAGAGGGACAGACGGTTACCACAGAGGGGGCCTAAAAGCATTGTCAGAATCTGAAGTTAATGTATGTCAGGGGATTTAGGTTTCCATTTCAGGACTTCCAAATTTAACAGCTTCCTGTTTATATATTTCATTCCTGAAAGAAGCAAAGGGTGTGCTGTTGGAAGATGTCATTTAATATATCTACTTATCAACAAGTACATCCTGATCTTTTTTAAGTTGTAAAATGTTCTAAAGTCCATAATGCTGTAAAACTAGTGGGCATTATAATCAGATTTATTAGATATTTTGTCATTTGAACAGAAATGCTTATTTAAAGAGATATAAATCAATCAACATAACTTAAATATAACTAAAAACTAAAAGTGATGGGATCTCAGAGAACCCGTTAAATAACAGCCAAGGATCTAGAAAAATAAAAGTAAGTTCACTAGTATTAAACATTAGATTCTTTTTTTTTGTAATTTATCATAAAATAACAGATTGTCAAAGTTTGATGTGATGAATTTTATTACTTCTAGGTATTGCATAATCTGTGCATATCCCAATGATTAGAGTTTTTGTTCACCAGCTTTTCCCTTCATTTCATAACTAATCGGTTGAGAATTTTTGTACAATTAGGTTTTATTTTAATAATTTTAGGCTTTTACAAATTTCAAATTAAGTATTGTGTGTGGGGGAGGGGGGTTATGCTTAAATCATACGAATTCAGGACTTATATATCTTTTAAAGATAAGCAATACTTTTCTAGATATTTAAATGTTTTCCTTTTGTTCAGTTTTGTGCTGTCACCTCCGAAAGTCATGGGTTTGATTCCAGCTAGATATGACTCTTAACCCAAAGTTGGCCAGTTCTGCATCATTATTTTATCAAAAACACTTTTTAATAACTTGATACTGCCTTATATACATTATAAATCCCATCATTGTACAATTTTGTTGCTATTCCTTATAAAAAAGTGTTGTTTCTGGCAAAAAAAAAAAAGAGGCCCCAATAATTTATTCATATGCCAGTGCAATGACCACTGCAGAGCCTGACACAGATGCAAAGCTTGATTCTGTGCTTGTTTTCCTCTGCTCTCAGTGGACATTAGGTGTGGCTGCATTGACATAACCAGAGGCAAGAAGACTTTCTGCAGTATCACTTCTGTCACAGGAGGAGCATCCACTGGCTCATGGAATCAGCCGGAAGCAGAGAGAGGGACTCTAAACCTCCCAGCTAAATCTAAAGTACTAAAATCTGAAAGTACATCTACACCTGTATCTGTCATTTATCATCTGCATCATGATTATCACTCATAAGTAACACAATCATGAGTAATTCTAATTTATCCGGCATGCTGTTCTAACACTGATGAAATGTTTGTAGTGAGGAAATGGAAAGCAGACAGCAAATGTAGTATTAATATTCCCACTGCATATGTACAACAATAACCCCCCACAGGCTCCTCTGACAGAATCGACAATCAAGGATTAATGACTACAACAAAACTCTGCTTTGTGCTATGTAATTAATAGGCCATTAAAGACATTAGTGGATGTAATTTTCAATATGTGTTCTCTGCAAAAGATATGATAAAATTGAGGAAAATCTTTCCACAACGTATTACTGATTGTTTTCTTTAGAGCAAAAACAGCTTCAATATCTATAAAAGCAAGAACAGGCTTGGGGCTGTCAACCGCTCAGCTGAAAAACTGAGCATTAGTAAAACATGACAGATATGCAATCCACATATCACACTAACAATGTAAACAATGTCTTATTTAGAACAGAGCTACAGAGCAGATGTGCGTTAATATCAGTAAGTTATAGAACACCGACTCAAGTTAAGAATTCATTTTTCCCTTATTCTTATTATGGCTCCGTCACAGATTGTAATGTTACAATTGAATTAATAATCTGAAACTGAGGTGGGATTTTAAACCCTTTCTAAAACAGTCGTGGTTCATGGTGTAGTCATAGCCAACATACCTGCATTTCTCCATGGTAGGGATTTGTCAGATGAGCTGTAGAGGAGAAACAGGGAAGACAAAAAGTGAATAAATACATTTATGCCCCCCCAAAAAATGGATATCATGTATTATCATGACCATCTTATATCCATGATAAATTATAGATAAAAGATGGTCATTTTCAAAAAAACATTTATTGAAATAATCGTCAACTAATTTAGTAATCGAATAATCATAAACTGGATTATAGGGACACTAAAACATGTCTTTATCCAAGAGATAAACCCACTTAGAGCAGTAATTATAACAAAATCGTAATACAAATATATAAACTTTTGCATTAAACTTTTTTGTCGGTCAATATGTTTTATTCAGAATTCCTCAAGTAAAAAAGTTTTAGATTCAATTGGTTTAGATTCTGTGAAAAAAAATCATCTAGAAGGAACCTTTTTCTATCAGATTATTAATAAATAAAAGAAAATCAACCAATTTATTGATGAAAAAAATAATCATTAGTTGCAACCCTATTCTGCTTTTTTTGTTCCCAATTGTTTTGTTTTACAAATGCTTTTGCTTTTTATACTGCTTTTATTTTTCTTCTATTTTATCATCTAATTTATGTAAAGCACGTTGAATGTACTGAATTGCACTATACAAATAAAATTGCCTTGCATTGGAATGGAAACCTTTTTTGTAACTATTGTATTTTCTTCCGGGGTCACTTTTCTTGGCCCCATTTAATAAATCAACGAAGCCATCATCAAGTGTCCCTGCAGCTTGGTGCTGGTTTTACTATGAACTGTCCCTGCATACTGTGATCTTTGGTCTTATTCTTTTTCTTCAATAATATTATCTTACAAACCTCTGAATCCTTTATAGAAAAGCTGCATTTATGCTGAGATCAAATAACACCCAACACTGCTGCACTTACTAAGTAGATGAGTTCAAACGGCAGTTAGTTGCATTTGTCTAAGGGCATTACAGTAAAATTGGGAGCATATAAAAGCACACAAGACTTTTAAAAACAAAAAAGAACTGCACACAATGCTTCATCTTAGTCTGTCAGATAGAGCAAATGTAATTTATTCAATGTAACAAGAAGAAGCCAGGCATGATACCAGATTATAAACCATCTGATCATACTAATAAAATCTCTTTCTGACCAACACAATGTTGAATTGCTAGTCGTTAACCCAGAGGGCACGTAGTAGACCTTAGAGCAGTGTAATAGTTATTTCTGCTGATCATTAATATCAAGCATCGAATGCTGCTGGTGCTGGTATCTGTTCTTACGTCCTACAAGGTGACACCAGATGAGAATTAGTAATAGAAGCTCTTAGCATTTTAATGAGGATGCTGCCAATTAAAGAAAGTAAGTTGGGAAAGCTGAGGTCCACTGAAGCGCAGCAGATGGATAATAGAATAGCTAAGATTATTATTATCACTATGGCGATGTGTCTGCATGCTGAAAGTTCACTACAGACGTAGACGGGCACTGCTGTTAAAAGGAAAACTCTCAGAACAGAGTTTTGCTGTATTATAAACACATAATTTCCCATAAAACACGCCCCCCCCTCCCTTTATACACATATGCAGATGCAAACAACAATAAAAGACTCTAGAATCGCAGTTCAGAAGCTATTCAGTTTATTATGGATTTAATCCTCTACAGTGTTTGTGGAGAAAGTCTCATTGTCAGTCTAAAGAAACAGCTCTGGGTTAATTGTTTTTTTACTCTACTCTTCCATCTTTACTTTTGCGTCAACATCACTGCACCCTCACTGGTGTGGAATAGGTATAACAGGTCTGCAGCCCCTCTGGCTTTGTCCAGTTTAATTACACTTAAACACATGAAATTATTCATCATAGCCTTCAAGACTACATTCAAAAAAAGTTGAATAAAGTATCTGCACAGAAAATCTTTAGTGTAAATAATGAAACAGGCTGAAGCTGGGGGAGCCTTAACAGGCCTTGTAACACTAAAGCCTCACCAGTTGGTGTTGTGTTAAAGAGAGTAAAATGCAGTTGGTGTAAAATCTACAATTAATTCAATAGCTTCTAAAGCAGAACGTCATGTGTAAAGTCTGCCAATGTTGTTATAGTGTGGGTGCACGCCTGTTAACCCTTTATAGGGCACTCAGTGAAATAGTTTGAAAATCAGAATTTCAAGCCAATAGTGTTACTGGAATCCATGACAAGACTTAGACAGATTTTTCATTTTGTTTACACAAGAGTAAAACATAAAGAAATTTCGTTTGGAACAGCTCTCTGGACCATTTCATCTTTTTTTTAAATGCAGCCTTGAAAAAAGCGGCATATTAAAAATGAACAAATCGAAACTGTAGAGAGGAGCCGTTCTTGGCCGCTGCTTTGGAGCGCCGCCATGGCAAAGTTTTGCATTTGCGAAGACCTTATAACCTTTGTAACATAAAAAAAAAAGGCATATTTCAATGGCAAAAATTTATGTCAGTGTAATAACAAGAGACCCCAACTTGCCCAAATATATTTTAAAAAAATTACAAAGATGTATAGCCATGTAGCAGTATCTTTACTGAATGGCTGGATATAAATCTTGATTTATATATAAATTGTGATCAAAAACAGTAACTTGCCCTATAAAGGTGGTGAGCCTGCATTGGCAAACATGGCAGTTTGTAGCGGGGTATGAGGACAGGGTTATAATGACGGAGACAATGCGGGGAATGGCTGCAAACTTCCACTCTGGGAGCAAATTTCAAATGATCCAACAAAGAAGCTTGTTGGTATATTGGCCTCTGGATGAGGCCTATGTGCCCCGTCTCCTCTGCTGTTATCCTGCTGAGCTCTTTCAGCCGCTCATTGTGACCACTAGCTTTAAAACTGAGCTCTATTCAGGTACAAATATTCTGTAATTAGCATTTCATTTATCCCGCTCTAGTTTTAACAAAAGACCGGGTAACTGGTGCTGCAGGTTTTTCATAGGATCCTATGGTCTGAGAGTAAACACCAGCCATTACATCTGGGTGAATGTGATTTTAAAAGCTGAACTCTAAAATCACATTCACCCAGATGTAATGGCTGGTGTTTACTCTCAGACCATAGGATC
>NW_015150627.1:1216115-1217957 GCF_000732505.1 Cyprinodon variegatus | reverse complement strand
TATATATATATATATATATATATATATTTAGACTGGGACATTTACTATTTAATTACTGTTTACATATAAAGTAAGCATGTAAGAAACCAAAAACACACCCCAAACAAATAGTGGATATGTTTGCACCAAAATAAACATCTGGGCAAATATCAATATTAAAATGCTGTTATGACTGATGCCCATATTTACTGGTATCAACCTTATTTGCTGGCTTTCTGGTATTTACTGATAATAATAAAGGGCTGTTCTCCTACACTCCAACAACCAAAACACAAGCTCTACCTGCAACAACATAGCAATAAATATTTGTTGCTAATAGCGGCCCGGTTTTACTAATTGGAAGGCTATTAAACCTGACTATCATTTGCCAATAACAATTTTATAGCTAATATTTCATCTCTAATAATTAGCCTTATTTAGAGAGATAATGCAACAAAAGAAATCTAAAATAAATACTGTTTTGCTCAAAGGGGATCAACAAAATTATGATGGCATTGGAATAAGATTGTGCTATCAAATATTACATTTAAGCTTTGCTTCTTTTTGCTTTGGTAAAAAATTAAATAAAACAAACAAAACAAGTAGAACATTTATATTTTAGACACATTTTTCATGCTTACAGTGTTTAAGCAAAAAAAAAAAAAATAAATCTTCAAAGCATACTGCTGATTGGGACATTTTAAGCTGCTTACCTCTACAATGAGGAGGATTTTAAACTGACTGCAGCATGCTTGTGATGTTATAAGAAAACAGCAACTATGTGAACTGTAGTCCTTCCCCCCTTAATTAGCTGCACGCCTTCAGAGGCACAGCAAATATCACATCCATAGTGTCTTAGACAATATGGCATAACATTTTTAATTAAAGGAGTGGGAAAAAAATGCTCAAACAAATAACGTGTATCCAAATCAACCAGTGTGCTTATGAACATCAAAAACATCCTTTCTGCATTCTACTTCAAAACAAAGCTCAGAATTAGCCCAAATATGAATGGTGTGGATGGGTTCTTTAAACCCGACACCTGAAATAAGACAGAAACCTCTGAAACAGAAAGTCAAAATATAGGTCCTGAAACCTGCTGTAAAGAATTAAAGTTCAGACCTAAATAAAAGCCCCTGTATACCTTCGCTTCCAATGAAAATGAAGGGGAAATGGACACTCTGGTTGCAGGCTACAGGTATGCAGAATGCAGAGCAATAATAACTCTGGACTGTCTAAGGCCAACGGGGTTATTATCACAAAGATAGAAAATATTACACAAAGCCATTAACATCATGTATCCAGGTTTAGCCCAACAGTGTTACCGTCCTTTATAGAGCTGACATAACTCACAAACTCCATACAGTACTAAGAACCAAAAACAAACAAACAAACAAACAAAAAAAAAAAAAGTTGGACTATTTAGGGTACTTCCACTGCGCTGCTACAGGTCAAACAAGAAAAAAGAATCAGAGCGAAACAAAGCAGGTCTGCACATAGATACACACATGTTTGACTGTGCAGAGCAGATTTCTGCGTTTCAGTTCAGCAGTGTCTTACCCTATTTTTTGCATGGCCTTCACCAGTATGCAGATCATATTTTAATGATCAAACTGTCTAATGGGTAAAGGATATGCAAAAGTAAACATTTACCACATACACAGTGATTTTCCAAAGTGGAACTCAACATGTCCGCAGTTTTAGCGTCTTTCTTAATACTTCTAAAAATGAGGTGCAGATTGACATGAAACAATATCTGAGGTCATTTGCTGTTAAAAAGAAGACATTGGTACAATGACCTTTAGGATCCGTCCACACGAAGCCAAACCCTGGCCTAAACGCACAAATTTTTAACCAAACCAG
>NW_015150627.1:1212730-1215682 GCF_000732505.1 Cyprinodon variegatus | reverse complement strand
GTTCGTTTTGACTTCGTGTGGACGGGGCCTAAGATTCCTGATGGGGAGGTGGTGGTGAGAGGCTAATCACCCCTGTATACTACCCAATTACTCTGCCCAATCCAAAAAACTCTTGCAAAAGAAACGCAAATGAACCCAAAAAATCAGGCCAAGTGGAAATTTATAAGCGCTACAGTTTAGACGTATATTGATGTCCTGTGTATCACGGTCTGCAACAAATATATCTTCGCTTTGTCCATTGGGACCATTGTTTATACACTTGGTCATACAGAGGAGTGAAAAAAAATTTTCTTCAGAGGTACCAATTTTCTAATTGCTTTAGATAGTTTTTGTTTGCATTGTAATCCACAATTTTGATCAATCATTTATTCCTGGGGAAGAAAGTCTGGGTGGCTTTTGAAGGTTTCTGATTGGCTGACAAGTTTTAGTTTTACAGGACACTGCCAATAATCCATCTAAATTGTTGAGGATGAAAACTTCCTACCTCACTGTGTACACATATTTGCTGTTTTTTTTTTTTTTTACCTTGCTACATGCGGACTAGGCCTTATTTTGATAAGGAAAAAATAGTGGGTACAAGTTAATGCAGTTGGACGGCAGACAATAAACATATATTAAACTGAAAATGGAAAAATAAATGTTGAGAATAAATAATGTGACATTTTTTTATTAAAAAAAAGGAGATATCAAAAAACCTCCAAAGGAACATGTTGAGAGGTGGTTAAAAGAACGCATCTCTTGGTCGTTGTAACAAGAGTTTTTGTTCTCCCTCGGTTTAATTTAACATAACTTAATCACACTGCTATTTGAAAACGGCAAGAAAAAAATCCATTACTTGTTCTCATGTGCTAAAATAGCCGAGCTCTGATGTGAATCCCAACTCAGAATCCGTGGAAGACTTGAATTCTGCAACTGACAGACTTCCCAGGGCTTACGCTATTTTGAAAAGCGAATACAAAAAGGATGTGCTGAATAAATATGCCAGCAAACAATTTTCTGCTTCCTATTGGTAAAAATATTGAAAAACAGGGAAATTATTCTCCCTCCACTACAAAAACTTTCAAAAAAGGTGGTGGTCTGTTTCATAAATTACATATAAAAACCACATTAAAGTTGATCTTACATTGACAAAACGCAAAACAGTTTAGGCAATGAGATTCATATTGTGTTATTTGTTTTTAAAAGAAAAATTGACTAAAATAACAAGAAAAGTTCAATATATTTGTGCTTCCTATTATTAAGATAGTATATTTCCTTAAAAAAAGCATAAAATGACAGCATTTTATAATTATAAAATATAATTAAGTATATAATAAGTACATTTTAAATTGATGCAAGACTGCTATGAAATGTCCACTATATTAAAGTAAAGTACATAAAAATTTAATCTAATCAGGATTCCTTTACACCATAAGGTTCCACACATTTATAGATTGTGGTCACTGCTGTGAAGGAAGGAGAAGCCATGTGTCGTGTTTGTGGATCTTCTCATTACCTGCTGCTACCAGCGCCTGGCGACTCGGCCCCAAGTCTGCATCTTTCCAGCTGATTGGCCACAATCTGCCTCTCTACTTCCAGCTCCCTGGTTAGCCGCTCAAACTGAAGCTCCTGCGCGTAAACACAATAAAAACAAACACATGACTCAAGGCTGAATTAATGCACACTGAGAGCTTTTTACAGCTCTATGGACAGATACGACAAATGGGGCGGGAAAGTAAAGGCAACAGATTGGCAGGTAACAGCTTGTGTTCTAGTTTATAGGTTCTAGATGCAACAATGTGTCTCAGAAAAAATAACCCAGTATAAAGTTTCTTCACAGAGAGCTTAAAAGGAGGCAGCACCATGTCTGTATCCATACCCAACCCCTGGTTTATAAACTTCAACAGGCTTTCATATGGCTTATACGTTAATGCCATTTTTTGCAGCCCACACAGAGAGATAAGGACCACTTTAGTGGCTGATATTTAGCCTTCATGAAACTGTTCCTATGAGAGTTGGGAAGGAATCAGCATTTGACTAATTACCTACCATGAGCAAGGCCATTACTTACATAGTTCTCTAGCTTCAAGCACTGCATCATGACACTCATAAGACCCACAAGGTCTTCTGTACACAGAAAAATGATGGCACACACTTATTTGCATATATTTGAGACAGTTTTATTTAAATAGAAGAGCTTCTTAGGCAGACTGGAAAGTATTTTTCCCTTTAAAAAAAAACAACAAAAAAAGATCTCACTCACCATATGTCACTGCACAGATGGAACGCCTCTCTGCTTGCTATCCTTAGCTGTCCCATGTAATGACCATTACAGCGGTCAATTACATTCACAGTAGACCGCCTTCACAAACAGACTCTGGCTTTCTGCAGCCTGTGTGAACTGTCCCAGGATGTTAAGTCACCCTGCATTACAATGACCATCCTACATTTCACACCTCTGCTGTGTGTCCCCCCCCTGGGGTACACAACAAGTTCCCCCTCTACATTGTAGACCTCTTACCCCTCCCCCCCAACTACCACTTTATGCTGCTCACCTCTCCTCTGCTGTGCTTCAGCTAAAGGCTGATTTAAGGATACATGAAGCTTGACTGCAGTAAGAGGGAGCTTACAGGAAGAAAAGCTGCTACACCCTGTTTCCTTAATGTAAAGGAACTCTTGAAGTGGATTGGATTCAGAAAAAGTCCTGCTAAAGTGTTTGTGTTATTTCTATTTTTACACATTTTGTCACATTACAACTGCAAACTTTAATTTAGTGAGATTTTAGTGATGCATCATGCTTTTTGCATAGATTCATGGGCTAAAGTAATGCTTTTATATTGTTTTTGTCCAAAGTAGAACATCTAGAAACAAGTCAGATTGACAAGATGGCATCTGTTAACATATATTTCTAAGTCTTGTCACAGATTCTTACTATGGAAGAGGATTAGGGCCACTGGAAAAAAAAAAGTTAAC
>NW_015150627.1:1197851-1211939 GCF_000732505.1 Cyprinodon variegatus | reverse complement strand
TTTATAGCCCCCACTGGAGAAAACTCCACCAGCCGCCACTGATTCCCAGTGAGGCTGGTCCATGCTTAGTGTAATGTGTACATTCAGTTGCCAAAAAGCTGCTGAACAAGCGTTTTACAGGTAGAGCCAAAGAATGAAATCTTCATCCCATTCATTGCTTATTGCCAATAGAAAAACAAACCTCTCGCAGTTTTGTATAACAGTAGTTTTCCTCTTGTCATTGGAGATTGTTTAAAATGTCTCTCCTTTTTCAGACCCGTCTGATTTGTTCTTTGGTGTTCATAAGGATTTTTGTTCAACATGTTCTCTGGAAAAATATCTGAGGCCTACACAGACTAACTGGATTCATACTGTGATGAAATTACACACAGGAGGTCACTTTTTCATTTAGGGGACTAAGAGCAAAATAATTTAATGCACTGACACTAAATGACACACTCAGACCACATTTTCTTACTACTCAACTTTAGCACGCAGTTGGTTTCTCAAGATTGTATTTAGGTGTAACAGAGTAGAAGAGGTAAGTACATGTTCTTGACAAATATTTTATACTCTCATCTTTAAAATAAATGTCTATACCAAGCAACATTTTCCCTCCCCCTTACAGCGATGTTCTGCTTTATGGTACACTTAAAATAAATAACACGAAAATGTGGAAAGTTGGACCACACAAGGTAGCGATAATCAAACATACAGAGGTAAGGAGACCAAAATTAAACACATACTGCATGACCAAAGACAGAGACCTAAGACTGTCCGTTCCTTCAAATGTCACTATTCTTAGGTCTGCCACCTCTATGCCGTCTTTCTTCTAAGCCTATAATCCAATTGGCTGTTTGGCAAAACATCAGCCGCTCACATCTAGTCACTTTGAAATGGATTTGAACATTCTATATGGTCTCTACCAGCAAAAGAAACAGCAACTGTTCATTCAGTCCCTCTAAATAACAAAAAAGCCTAGTACAGAGACATGTGATTGAGTTTTAGATGTCATTTTTGATGTTTAGATCTCTTCCTAGCCTAAAGCAAACTTCTCTGGATGTCTGACCCAAAGCTGCTTTTTGTTTTAACTAAAAGGAGAAAAACGTATTTCCTATCGTCCTCCACCAAGCTGGGTTTGGCTAAAGTTGTTCTCTAGTTGTAGACTCATTTAACTGTTGTAAGCATTTCTCTCTTCAGCTGCAGTACATAGGAGAATTGCTGACGTTAGGATGAAAAAGGAACAAGACTCAATCAACACGGATCAAGAGCACTTGTTTTCTTTCATGCTGAGCATAGTAGCCTCTCTAACATCTATGCCATAAAGAGTTAGCTCTATGCCTTACAACCTTAGCCTGCCCTTGACTCGATCCAGTAGGACTAGCATGCATATAGAAAAAAATATGTTCATAATTACCTTCTGATAACAGGACCTTGTTCACAGGAGAAAATGTGTAAATATGTTCATTTTCATCAGGTTTCCAGTAGCCCAGTGGTTTTCCATACTTGGCCTCAACAAACAAAACAACATTTATTGAGCATAACCAACCACCAGTACAGGCTAAGCCCAACTGTACGAGGCATTAAATCGCTGATCCAACCAGTGTCAGTCCAGCTTTGTTGAGAACCAGTCATGGCATCGACAGAGAGAAAGAGGACAGTTGCAATAGGTTAGAGGCTTTCCTGCAGCAACGAGGCCCCAAATGCCTTTATTTGCCATTACAATGAGCCTGTTAGGCGTGATCTGCCCACAGTTCCAGAGCTGAATCAGATCCTGTCCCCTTGTATCCTTTGACAAGCCCTAAAGAAACACATGACACATGGCGGCAGATGAAACCAGAAAGACGTACACTCCCATGTCTTTTCTATGGGCACTGCTGACAACACATGACCCATCTGCAGTGCCTGAAGTGGCTTCAGACTGCTGCTGCTTCAGCATTCTCAAGAGAGGCTCAACACTCATTATCATACTTTATTTCAGAAAGAGCAACGCTTTAAAGATGAATACAGCATGGAAGCAATGTTTTTTTATTTATTCAACATGACTGTTGAACACCAAGATAAAAATGCTAATTGCACATATAGTTTCAGAGTATTTCGGAAATGAGACACATGGTCTACACATCCATTCAAAGAGAATCAGACATTTTCAGAAAACTACTCTGAAACTCAAATACCATTTCCTTAAAAATGTGTAGAGGATTTGGTTATATCAGATATGTGGCCTTTTCTAATCTAAACTTGTGGACACATTAGTACATATTTATTATAATATGTATTATTGGAAATCATAAAGGTTTGTATGGATTCCTTTACAATTGAAAGGAAAAAGGATTAAAAAAAGTGGCCTAAACAGTAACACCGAAATTAAGCTACACTGCATTCAGTTCTTTCTCTTTCCATCTCTAACAATGTATTTAAAGGTATTGTGGAGGATTTTTTAAAATACAAGCATTCTGGGATATATCTGCCTCTTCTGAGGGCTTTCTTTTCTTCTCATAGACTTAGTAGACACTTTTTCTCTTATTACCCTCGGCCATTTTCAAAGAACCACAATGAGAAAGTTAAGCTTCAATGAGTGTCCGTAACCGTAGCTCACCACAGATATATGCCTTAAAGTGCGCATGCCCAGAAAAAGATAGGTAACGGGACGAGCAAGTAGCATGGCCTTACGTAAACATATCACCAGAATGACTGACAATTAGGAGGGCCACTTATTTAGGCAATCCACCCGGAAATAAAATCTTTTACTCCCCGCAAATTTTCACAAGACATAATAAGTTGTAAATGTGAAGTAGAGTTATGACTGTACTAGTAAACTCTCCCATGAAATCTAATCTAATCATCAGAACCTTAAAATAAGACTAATCTTTGGTCACCTACTCCACTCTATTGTCCTCTCTTCTCTTAAATGTGCCAACAGCACTTTCCTGATGCAGAAAGACAAATCTTTCTACTCTCTCCACCATAAAGTAAGGTATTGGCTCACTGTGCAAAAGCCAGAAGATTATTTATGACACTATTCAATATAGAACATTACATTAAAAAAGGTTGTTTATAGCCATGAATTAACAGTTACATCCCAAAAAAGCCGACTTACTCAATATCTAGTAAAAATAATTGACAAAAAAAAAGTCTTTTTGCCAATTAACAGAAATGTTAAAGTAATTGGAGACCAAATAAAAAAAATGTTGTATAGAAATGTATTTGAGGGCCATGACTAAAACTTGTCAACGTGACCAGCATACACACAATGTCTAAAATGGAACTGTACATCAAGTGATACAATCATAGGGTAATATGATGTTTGAATCCATTTAGCATAACTGGTGGAGATGGTTTTCCTATATAGTGACAATGAGGCCTGACAGCTCTGCACCCCCACTGCAGTAATGCAAACAAATTCCATCCAAAGACAAAAAACTGCTGCACAGTAGGAGAATGACAGCAGAGGTTAAAGGATGTCTGCAGCAGCAGAGAGAGACAGACCAAAGGCCTTGCAGAATGCTGTAAAGGTAGACCTAGAGGGACGCCATACATAAGTATTTAACAGAGTTGCATCTTTTAATCTAAATATGGTCTGGTCCCGAAGATAGGAGAAACCTCTTTAGTCTGACAGCCGCTCCCAATACATTTAAGTTAAAGTCTGTAATATGGTTCATATATTTATGAAAATGGGGTGTTTTGCTTTCAGAATCTCTTCAAATTTATGAGCCTAATCGATATTTAGGGGCTGCAAACTTTTTGAACTTTCTGAACATGAAAGCCTTCAAAGGTAAAGTGGAATTGATGTTTTACTGATAATTTACAAATTATCTAAAATGATTAGAAAATTATAATCATCCAACAAGAGGCAAAATGAAAACAAAACTCCACCTGTTGTGACGGGCCTGCTGGTTTAAAAGATACACTTTAGCTAAACATGTGGTTGTGTTAATTGAACTCTGATGACAGGTATTATATTTAAACTATTTCAGATAAGCCATTACTCAAACAGAGACAATTAAACATGGATCTTTTTTTTAAATGGCCCACTAAATCAAGTGTAAAAAGGTTTTATTTAAATAAACAATTAAAATGTCATTCAGGGATGACATATGTGGTGGATGCTATTAAAGGAGCTGTCATCTCCATTGTAGTTCATTGCACAAAAGAGAATGACAACACAGTGAAAGGCTGTCAATAAAAAAAGACTGCATGAGTGGGAGGGTAGAGAAAAAACAAGTATTAATAAACATAATGAACAATAACTTCAGAGTTTTTAACAAATTATTGGTGTAATTTGTTGACCTTTACTCCTCCAGAATGACGTTCTTGAGTTATTTTACAAACTGGTGATGTAAAGACTGTGCATTTGTTTTTATGAATACTGGGTTTAACTAATACAAATTTATTTATATTTCTGCCTCGTAAGCAATGAACTTTCTCAGCTAAAAATCAATCATTTAAAGGCGATAAAAAATCTGACATCAAATTCATGACAGTCATCATCATCATAAATATCTATATGTAGAGAGATATTAAATACAATGCCATATCTCAAATCTTCTCACTGATGTTATGGGTTATTGCTATAAGCAAAGATACACCTATCAGTCATAATATTATGACAACCAAATATTTTGTTTCTCTACATGCTGCCAAAGCAGTGGACTGAAAATGTGCCCTGGTACCTAGCACCGAAATGTTTGCAACACATCCTTTTAATCAAGTGATGTTTGGTTAGTTTGTTATGCAGCACATTCTACAAAGGCTCTACTGCACGAAGAGTCCAAACCCCCTCAAACGATCGTCTGCTAATCATTCCTAACTCCTGTGCTTAAGGCAATGCATATTATCCTGTTTAAGAAATTGCAACCATCAGAAACTACCGATTCTATGAAATCAGTGTACAACAATGCAAGGTAAGTAGCACATGTCAAAAATGACCATGTCACCATGGAAACCAGCATCAGCAGAACATTGCCCAAAGCATCATGCTTCCTCCATCATACATGTAATCTAAAACAACCTCACAGACTTTCCTCTTTTTTGGTTTATCTTATCAATCAACACAATAATGAATTAGATCTAATAATGATTAATACTGCATGATTTCTTGTTTGCTTTGTCCTAACAAATCTCTTTGTGAAAGCAAACTGTGTCAACTAATGTATTTTCTCGCTTTAGCAGTTACCTTGACATTTTCAGCAGTAACTGCACCTTAAAGGCCCAATTATATCATGCAAAATTCTTTAAGATTTTAACTATATCATTATTCTGTTACTTCAACAGAATCGTGCACAAAGTGGTATTTTGTTTATGCATTTGAGCCCCCGCCTCACCCCGGAAAACGAGCGGTTGGAGGGTGTCCACATAGAGCGAGGTTCCCGCCAGGAAACACTTACCTTAACTGCGGTGCACCAGCAATGTAAACAAACCTCTTTCTCTATTAAGGAAGAGGTGGTGTGGGGTAGAGTTAAAAAGTCTTAGTTAAAAAAACTTCTGTTTGTAATCTTGCTCGAGTGCTATTTTGCTTCTCACACATGAACTTTGGGATAAATATTACGGTAACTTGCTGCTAAACATATTCCACACACTAACAGGTGCCATGAGGAGGAATAAATAGTGATGTTCATTAGACCTCTCAGTGGGTATGTCATGTCATGCTCATTAGTGTGGGATTAAATAATAGGAGTCAAAATACGAGTCAAAGCATTTTACGTAATAAGCATTTTGCTGCCTTTCAAATAAGAATATTTATGTTTTATTAATTTTATAGTTTTTTAAAGCTACATTTTAAACAATTTTTTTTTGTCCTACTGAGCTAGGATAAAAACCTAAGACATTATGCCAATCTATATGACCAACTCCAAGTGGAGGAGAAAGCCAGGGCAAAACCTGCAGGCCGGTGAACATACAATTTCTCTGGAAGATCAATAGTGTCGTGCCAGACAAAGAGAAAGTAGCTGTAGCCCATAATGAGAAGAGTGAACAATGTAGAGACTGTCAGTCTAGAGGCCAATCAAGTGAAAAAGACTGCAGTGACTCATGAGATCACCTAAAGATCAGTCATTTAGAGCAAATCATCTGAGAGACATTTAGTAGGAGCCGATACTGAGACATAAACAGGTCTGTGCGATAAACGACCTCTTTCAATGCAGACAGGAGTTCTAACTAGAATTCACACATCTGCATGAGGAACACAACTCCTGCTCCCTGGAGACTGCATCCTGTTTGCTCGCTGTTGACAGTGGCAATAATTACAGTTATAATGATGATGATGATGACAGTGATGATGATGACTATTAGCAGAGTAGTTGGGGGAGCACTCCCATGGCTATGTTCAAATCGACAGCGCCGTGTCAGGGTTGAGCACCGCTCCTTTGACTTTATGTCACATTGAGTGCAGATCCTCTTCTCCTTCTCTTTTCCTCTACATTCTGTTTTCATCTGCACTGAAAGCCTCTTCTCCCAGTGCTTTAGAAAAACTCTTCACAGGTGACAGCCTCTGTGACTCCCTCCATCATGGCTGCAGTCTCTTCCTTTCACATACCCAACCACTTTTTGTCTATCCTCTGTGTATCTGAGTACTCTCTCCTTCACCTGCATCCCTCACCTATGAATATGTCGCACCTCCTCCCTCCAACAGTCCGCTCCCCCATGGGGTAATTGCTTGGAGACAGGCTTCCATTTTTATGACTATAATCGAGGCCAGAATTTGTATGCTTCCAGATTTCTCCTTGCCTGTGTCACAGCGGCAGCAGCACGCGGAGGAAGGGAGATAAAACCCTAAGGACTGGAGAAAATCACAAGTCGATTGTAATTAGAGTTCTTATTTCACCTATGGAAGTGGAACAGGCACCATCGCCTGTAGAGAGAACACACCCTGTCTGAAATGCATTGTAGCAACTTAACTGCCTAGAGGCTTTACCTTGACCCAAACTATTAACTCCTATACCCAAGTTCCTCAGACAAAGCTAAACTTGGCTTCATTAAAACAAGATAAAGGTCTGCATGTTATCTCAACTGTGCAATATTTCAGCTGCGCCAACAACCTTATAAAAAGGGAGCAAATAAGCACTATTCAAGGCAAAGGTTTCTAGAGTTCTTGAGCCTTGTAAAGAACACAGTGTGTCTGCCTCTGTCTGATTGGGAGGAATATAAGGACAAAACGTCTGGCTCCAGTTTGTCAGGAAAAGGCAGGAGTCAAACAAACTGTTCATGTGCAGTTGGCTCAGAGAAAGAGGGATGTTTCCAGTGTTATGGAATTTATTGTGAGGTGGCACGCTGAAACACCAGAGAGAGCTCTTAGTGAGAGGTCCTTCTGCCAGCTGGGCCGGGCATGTAAGCATGTACAGCCACAGCTAACAGCAGTGGTCCTCTTTTGGCAGACGACAACAAACAAAACATGTGTTCCTAAAGTTAATCACACAAAAGCTTTGCAGAAAAACAAGTCCGACATTTTTTTTAAAGAAAAGAACTATTGAATCGGAAAAGGGAATAATTATAAAACCAGCCATGCTTACAGATCTTCTAAAGAACCTTTGAAAAACAAATGTACTGGTGTTGAGTGAGCTATGAGAACAAGTATTGTATCAAGCAGGTGAATTGGCACTGGCACAAATATAAGTGCTTTGTGTGTGTACCAGCTATCCAAAGCCTGTCAAAGGTATTCACACCCCTTAAACCTTTTAACATTTTTTCATGTAGCTCAGCAGCCGAATTGTTCTTACCCCTACTTGTTTAATATGTCCTCTACATGGATTGTGGAAAGCTGCAGAATCCCCCCTTTTGACTGTTACTAGCTTTCCTTTTACAGCTCTTCCATCCAGATTGACCAGAGTAAGAAGATTTCTTTAAAAAGTCAAAAATCTAAATCGTTTTTATTCTGAACCTCTATGACAATTTTCCTTTGCACTAAGAATAAACATGTTTCACGTCATGTTCCTTTCTTTTAAGACTTTTCTGTAATCATGCATGATCTCTCTGCTGCCCTCTGGGAAGAGACTTCGCAGCATTCGATGCACGACCAGCAGGTTCTGCAACCGTTTTTTTCCCGCTGCCGTAAGACTGTTGAACTGTTGAAAATTCTAAACAAGTCACAAATCGAGACTCTCCATCAACAGTAAATATAATACTTGCACTACATGGTGACTTTTCTGCACTGCTCTGAACCTTCCATATCAATGCCTTATGAACCATGTCTCTCTTCACATTTTGATCACTGCTGCACTTTATAAATGGAAATGTTCATTTGACTGCTAAGAAGCTCATTCACTGTCGAAAAGCTAAATTTATTGAAATGTCATTTTGTATAAAATCTGTATACAAAATGACAATGCAGATTGTCTAAGTCTAAGGATCTGCATGCTAGCTGCAACTCTGTCTTTTACCTCCTGTGTGGCGGCAAACCCACTTTAAGCCTAGTTGCACCACCTTAAGGGCTAGAGGGAGAAATTTTGTGTCTTACTCTTATTAAACCTAATGTGACAAAAATTGAGTCTCTGCGTTTTGAAAATTGTGTTTTGATGAATTGAGATTATATTGCACATGCAACTTATTGCTCAGCGCTACTTTGAATATTGTTTTAGGAACTAGTTAAATGGCGGCCTAGTGCTTAGGTCATTGAGTCCTGAGGTTGTGAGTTTGATCCCCCACTCCCACAGACTGCCACTCTGGGTCCCTGAGCAAAACCCTTAACCCTACACTGCTCCCGGGCGCCGCAGAATGGCAGCCCACTGCTCCCCAAGGGGATGGGTTAAATGCAGAGAAGTAATTTCCGCCTGGGATTATTAGAGTGTATAAGATAAAATAAAAATAAAAAAAATAAAAATAAAGCACTAACTTGTCTGGTTCGTGCGATGGAGATCATAATACTGTTAATTGGCTTATCTTCTACAAACATCTGAGGTCTTCAAAGAAAAGTTTATACTGAGAATATAGACATTTAGATGCAACAATAGAGTAAAAATTGCTTTTTTTTTAGGGGTATGAACATACTGCGGCCTGAATAGAAATAGACTACACATTTCTGCTAAAAAAAAACAAAAACAAATTTCTTCCTTCAGCATTACCAAGATAAGCCAATTTGTTTTTGAGTTGTTTATTTATGAGCCTCTACATAAAATCTAATGGCAATATTCACCCTGGTGGTTGAAACATTAAAACATATGAAGCAGTGGAAAGGTTGAGAATATTAGCTGGATGTAGTTTTCTCTCAATTTGTATGTTGTTTTTAAAAAGACACAAAGATCTTTGCCTGCTTGTACCTGGATGTACAATTTATTCTAGCTCAGAAAGAAACAGTAGTGGACTACTTGGGACATTGTAGTGCTTCTTGTGGCAGAATGAAATCTGGAGAAAACTGAAGGACCTTTGATTCGTGTAGCTAATTTGCCTGTGAAAAAGCCATTTGAAAGCAGTTAATAGGTCAAAGTCATCACTGGAATGCTCTTAAATGGCATGACCTCTTAGCAACTGATGCCTGCATAGTGCATTTAAAAGGGTTGGTCAACTAATGCGCTACAGGGACTGAATAGATAAAAACACTGTGCAGTGCTACAGCGAATTGTTTTATTTCCCAAACTTATGTGGGTGTTAATAGGTACCAAAGTTTATGAGCCGTGGTGCTAAAGAATCCTGATAAATGAATCTAGTAAACAGACGTAGAAGCTGCATTCTCTGTAGCAATGAGCAAACAAATGACAAAACATGCAAGTTCAGCCACAATTAGAAAAAAAAGGATTTCTGTGTAGAGGGTGATAAAAACAGAATGCAATATACTGCAAAAAAAAAAAAAAAAAAAATCCAATACTTCAGGTTGTATTATTATTATTATTATTAATCTTGGAATAAGTCCAGTTTTGTAGAGTGAGTGTGAAACAAACATAATGATAAAAATGTATAATCTTTTAGACATTATTTTACAATGCTTCCACACAAGAATAATTTTCTGATCGAATTTGCAGCATGAGATGTGAACCAAAGCTTTTAAAGGAAGGTCAAGTTAACATTGATATAATATATTTCAATAGTGGGAATTCACAATAGAGGACATAGAGGAATGAGAGTGCTCAAAGGGCCTGATTGTAAACTAAATTTTTATGAATAATGTGTGTTTCTAAGAGATTGTATAACCATGAGGTTCAAGAAAAGGTAAAAAGTTCTATCAAAAAGGAGGGTTTTTTAATTTAAACTGCACTATCAGAAAAGAAACAAACAAAAAAAACCTTGAGATACCTAGTACTTTTAAAACCTTGCTAATATCTGACTTCAGTGTGAACTATCCGTGGCTCCATACTCACCTGCATGCACAGCATAACAGTAAACACTGGGAAATAGGTGTTACGCTTTAAGCGCACAACAAAAGCCATTTATTGTGTTGATGGATGCTGTGTGCGAAACGTGAATAAATGGCAGTAAAACTCCTTATTGTGCCGTTTTAGGAAGATCGGACCGCCATTTCAGCACAACAGGCAGAGACGGTTAACAACTTGACAGAGACCCAGTCTATTCAGACGTTTATCATGTAGATAGCAACTTTTTATCATATTTAAGCACCTCCCCTCTCAAGTCCAGAAGCTGAAGATGCAATCCGGTGTATCAGAGTGCGCCGGGGTCAGATCATCACTTGCTCGCTAACCATGGCAGCAATTTAAAGTCCTCTATTTGAAGAGTTATATGGATTTAACAATGCAACCACCATCCCAAATCAAAAAATTCCATTTAAAGCCTTTTCTTTCAGTTATGCCTGAATGAGTTTTATCTGTGTTAATTCACAAGCCCAAACATCTCAGGATCTCCCTATTGTGTAGTACTATCCGGCTCTTATTTGTTTTTCTAAGGGTTACCGTTTTCTGCTGGGCAGGGCAAAAATTGTAGCAAATGGGAAGTAAAGTGATATAACTCACATGTATGATTTGTGTGTTTAGCATCCAGGCCATAAAAAATACATAGGGATTTTTTTTAATAATTTCAATATTTCTGTTATATCAGCTTGTACATTGGTTTTTAAACAAATAAATAGAAATATTCTATATAAAAAACTAACCTTGTGTTCAGAGTTGCTTTCCTAACCTGTGATGTTTCTGCATCGTTCCAGATAATTTAGATAATGCTTTAAGCATCAACAACAATAAAGTATTTGAAATGTCAACAGTTGTAAACATTAGTGAAGGATAGACCAAACTAAAATATTCACTGGAACAAAAGGTGACAGCCAAAACAGATACCTAAAGGTAAATAATTCAATGGGTTTTTCTATTATAAGCACAGAGGTCACTGAACAGCTACAGTAATACACGGCAACAGAGTGACAACAGCTTAATTTGAAACGATTTATTCTGACACAAGAAGATCAGCTGCATTGATGGGCCAGATTTCTGCAATCTCAGCAGATCCCATGTAAATAGAAACTGGTTTGCAAAATACTGAAGTGGATTTTCACCATTAGGGCTGGACAATAAATTGCATTTGGAATATAATCACAATTGACCAAAACACAACTTTCAATTTGCAGAGGCATGGATTTAATCACAACTTATCTAACTACAATAAGACACAACATCTCTAACTTTAGGCCTTTAAGTGGAGCAACAATGCTTGAAGTAGGTTTATTGTCACACAGAAAGGTAGAGAGAGTTGCAGCTAGCATGCAGATCCATGCATGCAAGTAGACGTAAACACTTTTTCACTTTTTCACACAAAGATTTAAGTAGATTCCTGCAACGATTGACTCTGGGCAAGCATGCTTTCAAAAACTGAACGCTGGAGTGAAATATTTAGAAACTTGGGGTTAGTGCAAAGGAAAACTGAAGTAATTGTAGTTAAAAACAATCATTCAGCCCAATTTTATAATTGATAATTGTCAGAGCACAAGTGCACTACTCCCACCTATATAAAGCTGTTGTTTGTTATCGTAGTTATATGTCATTGCAAATACACCAATGACAGTCATACTTCTATATATGCTGCAGCCTTGACCTGCACAGACTAATCATAATAAACATTCACTACAGTCAGTAGTCTTAAATTTTCCCACATCCTTTCACTGTAGAAAAGATAGATTACTATTAGTTATTTCAGCATGCAATCCTCCCAGGTAATTCAATAATACCACTATGCTATAACTCATTGAAAGAAGTCAGTCAGGAGGTACAATATTTTCGCTCTTAATTTATTACAGCAATAACTTATTCAATCATGGCGATGTAAATAGAAACACAACAAAAGTCTGTCACATATGGTGTTATAACTGAGTTTTTACAGCAGCTGCTAAAGGGACATCTGGCGTCAGTAACATCATAAAACAAACACACTATGACAGAATATCTTTGCAGGGATATTATTATCTGGATTCACGCACAAAGGCTCCTCAGAAGACACAATGGCCTTATCACCACATATATCAATGTTTTAGACTAGCAAGCACAAAGGTCCCATCTTAATGCCAGAAAAAATGTTGGCAGAACAGCAAGGGTGTGAGGGTGGAAGACCACCTACAAACCCGACTCAGCTACAACAGAAAGAATGGGCCAAAAATCTAAATAACTATTGTCAGAAGCTCAAAAAAGACCTAAAATATCACAGGCAAATTCAATTTAACATTTTTCAACACATATATTATACCCTATATAGGTTGTCTAAGCTGAATGCCAGAATCATTGACAAATGCCAGAGGTGTAGTACGTCTGTAGGGGGTCTTCTTCATATGTTTTGGAATTGTGTTCACTTGCAAACCTACTGGAACAATGTCATTCTGATAACATCAGCAGTTTGAGGGCTTTTTTTAGACCCTGACCCCAGGATATGGATACTTGGAGATGTTATTTCCTTTGTTTTAATAGCATCATCTGCAGCGAAAAAAATTTATACTTAAAAACTGGAAATCTATGAAGCCTCCAAACAAGAACCATTGGATTAAGGAAATGCTGTCATACTGTAGCCTCGTGAAACCATCCTGATCTCGCGAGCTTTCAAGGTTTCACTCGCAGATCAGTCTGGAGACTCTCCGTTAAAGAAAATTTGGGGCAGTTCACCAAACGAACGTCCAATCAGCGTTGGCTTTGAGGCGGGTTGAGGTGTGACGCAACGAGAAGCGCGACAGTTCAGTCTAAAGAACATGGCGGCTTCAGCCGATGAAACTAGCGTTAGCGTGGCTATCAAGCAAGTTTTATCGGAATTACACAGTATTTCTTTACTGAGAGAAGAGCAAAACACTGCTTTGGAGGCTTCTCTCAGAGGAAAAGATGTTTTTGCTCTTCTCCCGACTGGTTTCGGCAAGAGTTTGATCTATCAATTGGCTCCTCTTCGTCGTCGCTCTGTTACGTCATATGCTTCGTTGATCTGATTGGTTTATTTGGCCCGTCTATCACCAACATAGGCCAATCAGCTAACAAGTATTTTCGCCCCTTCCCAAAATTACTTCAACGGACGGTTTCCAGATGGATATGCGGAGCAAATCAATCTGGCGGAGTCAGGTTAGTCATACTGTACTCCTGAAAAAATTCTCCATTCGGTACATGGGACATTGGCTAAATTTTACCACATATGGAGTCCATTCTCGGACATTCTAACCAGATTAGACCCAAGAGACTGATTCTGATTCCAATATCTTTGTGCTCTTTTCTCTTAATTCTGACCTTTCAAAAATATGGTTAAGGCTTAATTTGTTTAGGATTGCCTTCGACTGTTCTAGTTAAACAGTTCAACTGAAACCTCATCAGTTAAACTTTTTTATTTTCTTTAGTTCAACTGTTTTTAATGTTCTTTTTTTCTACATTTTTTTATTTTATTTATTCATTTTTTTCCTACTTGCTTTGATTCTGTTTTATTTTTGTATATTTTAATCATGTAAAGCACTTTGCATTGTCTTTGTACTGAATTGTGCTTATAAATTTGCCTTGCCTTGCCTTAATATAGGACTACTACAGTGTAAATCTGTTGCTACATGGAGAGAGTGGGTGGGCTGGGTGGGTTTGTTTTTGTTGTCTCTTAGTTTATTTGAGGTTCCAAAATAAGAAAAAAAGAAGAAAATTGTACATTGGATGTAGATTTTATTTGGACATATGCTCTGAATAAATATAGTTTCTATTAGTTTCTGTTTTCAATGACTAAAATAAATTATCT
>NW_015150627.1:1173204-1196177 GCF_000732505.1 Cyprinodon variegatus | reverse complement strand
TTCAGATGCTCATGTATATTGCTATATGTTAAAAAACAGCAAAGAACCAACCAAAAGCAGTTAAAGAGATTTCAAGCGAAAACAAAACTAAATTTAGACAAGAAATAAACGACTCATAAAAGGTGAAACCACATTCAAAAAAGTGCTTTTTAATTTAGTCTCACATTTAGCCGCAACTTTAACTACATGTAAGATAAGAGAGATAGAAATTACCAGCTCTTTGATTATAGATAAAATAACCCAGAGAGTTGAATTAAATTTAATTAGGACACTCAGCACTAATAAAGGGGTTTGCAAAGTTAATTCAGTCCATTAACACAAATGAAGGAGAAATATAACATGAGAGGAAAAAAGAGCAAGAAATGCACTGAATTTTAAACATTTTACATAAGTGTGCCAGGAATCATTTAAACTATGTCATCCATAAGGAGGAAAGAAAAGAGCTAGGACAAGTCCAAGCAAAGGAAGACTCTGGAAGAATGAAAGCATAATATGTTGGTGAATCTGACCTTGTTTGGGCATCTTGGCAGGCCCTGTGCAGCTGTTACTACAACAGTGACTGAAAAAGGAGCCTGAGACATAAAGGCAGAAAATAAAACAAAATACAGGCGCGGTGTGGAAACTGCAGCAAAGGAATTTGGGAATGAAAAAAAATGAACAATTATACAAAACAGAGTCACTTTTAGGCTGCGCCTTTAAAACACACATGGCCTTTGGTAGAGCAGCCCTGCATGTTTACATCAATAAAGCAATCCCTGAAAGGTCTCCCTCTCAACAATCACAGGAAAGCCATTAAACCAGAGAGGAAAAAAACATTCTCACTTTTGTCAAGCGTAACCTCTGACTGGTTTTCATTTCTACTCACCCTTCTCTTTTCCTGTCCAAATCTGCTCTGTCCAAACACAGAAGAACGATCATTTTACAGCCTCAACTCTTCCAATAGCATTCCCTGTAAACCCATAGCTTCAAACAGCGAGTCACTCAGTCATTCAAAAAACAACAGCTCAGGCAGACTACTTGCTCTGCCTGCTTGCCTGCATGGATATCTGCTCGAACCGGACGAGCAACCAGGGACTACTCTAAGGAAGGACGTGACATCGACAGGTGCTCCCTCCTTCCCCTTCCTTGTTTGTGTAAATACCAACTTTCCAGAAGGAAAACTAAATGTGTCATATGGCTGCAAATAGATCATTGATGGAGGAAAACTTCTGTTTTCTTTTACATAACTATAGAGAACTTTTCTAAACAATCCTAAAAAATGAGAATTAAAAAAAAAAAAAACACAAATTTTTTTTTTTTTGAACTATTTCCAGAGAGGAAGTTTCAGGAAGAATTTACAAAGGAAAGGAAAATGAGTGCATGCATGTGTCTGCAAGACCAGAGGGAGTGTGCATGATTCACAGAGAGTCAGGCAGAAATGGAGCGAATCAGAGGGCATGGTCCTCCTCTAGCCCTGAAACGTTGTTACAGCTGAACTTCCTGGTCATCCGCTGATACAAGCCAGGCCTCGGCAGCTGCCCGTAAACAAACAGTCTCTTGAGTCATGCTGGGTCCAATTCAGATTTTGAAGGAAAAAAGTAATCTAAGATGAGTGTTATGCTAGAATTTTAAATAATCCTATCATCTGCCACACAGATTAATCACAATGCTTCAAAGCCAAGATCATCAAACCGCACTGCCAAGCATAGTGGTGGCAGAGTTATGAGCACTGCTTAAAAAAGGAACGTAGGGGTAACAAAAGTTGTTTTTCCATTATGTATTAAATTGCACACATTGTAATTATGAAAATAAATGATACATTTATTTTCAACTGCATTTTTCGATAAAACATTTTTTATGCTTCAATGTTTTCACTCATATCTAAATCATTATATTTTTTTTTTGCATCACACGAGTCACACAATCTGTAACTGGACTTTACTGCGTTTTATAAAGATGAAGACTGGGTATAGTTGAAGGAAGAATTCGTGGCATTTTTGGATTGATAAAGAGACTGATTATTTTGATGATAAGCGTAATGAGCACTAGAGCTAATCTATGCTTTTACGTCATCCACTGCCATGTTGTTTCAAGAGATATTCACGTCCAATTTTAATTGTATTTCTTATTTATTGAAAATACCAAAATTGTGAAAATTCGCAATTTCTAAATTAGTAGAATATGGATACTTTTCTACATATTTGTAAAGAAAACACAACAATTGACAAACGCAGTCCACGATGCGGACGCGCTGCAAAAACTTAGTCACTAGATACCACGACCAGGGTGGTACAGCTGCAGAAACGGCATGCAAGAGAATGTAATTTCGCCTTAAATCTCTGGCCTATTTCTTTTTTTTTTTTTTTTTTTTTTCGCGATCCACTGTATATATGTGGATGCACTGCATATAGTTCATGCACCTTTTCCTTTCTTTTGACTATTGGAGCGATGTGACGAGTGAATTTCTCCACTGTAAGACCTATAAGGTCTATCTTATCTTATCTTAAGCCATTTCCAAGGGGTTCTAGAGTAAAACTTTTTATCTATGAGCATAACTATCTCTTTCCTGCCCCAGTCACTCTTCTGTTTCCTTGGGTTTTTTTTTTTTCCTTTTTGTTTTTGTTAGTCTATCGAGCGTAGGTTGATTTCATTCAGAAATTCAGCAAGACTTTTTTCTGTCTGGTGTTTGACTTCTCCTGTCTGTTTTGTGTAATCCAGGAGCCTGATGCAGGGATTGCTGCATCGTTAGGCCAAAAGTCCTGCTTGAAGAATTGCTTCATTGATTTGCCAGCAACGCTGGCTGATGTGAGACTACAACTCTACAGTAATAGTTTGAGCTCCTTGCGGCGCCTGCGCCGCGTTCAGTGTGAACTCAGTGCAAATAGCACCATAGGGAAATAATATTAACAAGAAAAATATAAGCAGAACCTTAAAAAACATCATCCAGGAAGTTAAAGCTTGGCCCGGAATGGGACCATACCACAAAATTAGTTATAAAGCTGAAAGACAATCAAGTCAAATGCTCAGATCTCAGCTGAAAATGTGAGCATCTTTTCAGCAAACCTCTTTTATTCATAATACATCATTAAACATCAAATATAAATCAGCAAAAAATGCCATATATATAAAAAGTGGCTGAGTCACCAGACAAACTAACAGTCAATAAATGCCACTGTGCGTAAATGTTTCACAGGTTCCTCATGATAAGAGAGATGAGTCAAACAGGGTGTAAGGAGCATTCCAGATCAAACCCCACCTGTTCTTTGACGGAGGCCAGGATGTTATTGGCCGTGCTGTCAGCCTCCATTTTGCGGCCAGCTGAACTGTTGTGGATGGTCAGCAGAAGCCCCTCCTCCGTCACTGGGCTCTGCTCAGGAGCTGGCATTCCTCCTGTACACACACACACATAAACACACAACACTGTGGTCACCACAGGCAACTCAGCTCAGAGGCTTCCATACACAGCAGAATGTGTGCAAGCCTGTACAAAACACATTTCCTCATAAATGTGACTTAAATCCACCCATCCCTGTTGCACACTGGCAAGTGATGCTGAGAGTTTACCATTAGTGGTCACACACGATACCAGGGCATACACAAACATTCCTCCTACGCATGCCATATGGCCAGAAACGATGGACTGACAGTGTTTTATGTCTGTGACACTGAAAATTAATACCATATGGCCATTAGATACCATACAACTGAAACACTATTTGTCAATCAGATAGAAATGCATAAATGCAATTTAACTAATAAAGAAAATAAGCTTTGCTGAGGCTGTCCTAGTATATGGATGCTAAGGGCGTTCATGAGCATGCATGATGATGTAGAAGAAAACGGTAGTATTAAAGATATTTAGAAAGGTGATGACGTGTTCCCTTCTAGGCTCCCCATCCTCCAGTTGGAAATTTCAAAATGAAAAGTGATGGTCTCATTAGACCACCATCAACTGATGACAGAGAGAGTGGATGAATCTCTGCTCAAGGTAGAGCCGGATTTACCAGTAGCAGAGAGACAGAACAGTAAAAATTCAAATGAGAGGAATGAGCCACTACATACGGCACTAAAACAGCTCCAATTACTATTATCCATAAGTAATGTGTGTGTGTGTGCGCACGTAGCACAAAAAAAGTCTGCAGACACTCAGAAGAAATGTGACTCCTTATGTATTCTGGGAGCCTGTCACCTAAAACAGCATAGGTCATTCAAGGTGTCGGAACTGTCCGGGGTCAGGTGCCAGTCCGGCTCTGGAATGACAGATTAAGGTTGTGCTACTGTTGAGCGGTTTAGTCCATGCAGAATATTCATGGAATCTCCCCGTCTGTATCCCAGATTCCTCTTGTTGTTCATTCATAGTTTTGTGGCACCGAGATCCCGCCCACTTCCACTCCAGCCTTCAGGTCAAGGACATAGCAAATCATTTCCAGAAAACCAAGCAAAAGGAAACAGCAGACAAGGGGGGGAACGAGATCAAAGCCCGTTTAGTTATTAGGTTGACAAAATTCTTTTCCCCTCCTTTTAATCAAGCAGAATAACAAAGCAAGATGAGCGGTTTATGCCCATTTCACTAAACATTTATGACAGGATGACCTAAGGGGTCGAGAAACGACACAGTGGGAATGTATGGTCTGGGTGCCCAGTCAGTCACAGGTTTTAAAGCATAAAAAATACACAGATATGATTTCTACCTAGAAGATTATATGTGAAAAAAAAGACTTAAAATACTGAATTAAATGTATTTGTTTTATCTTTTCCAAATCAAATAAATGAAGAAGTATTTTGAAGACAAAAAATAAACAGATTATTTTATTTATATGGGGAAAAGTAATCAGAACCAAATGTCCAATCAGATTAAAAATGTGAAAAAATGTGTCATGTAAACATGCAATTCACATATTCCATCAGGAATCTAGCAGCTCAAATGGAAATTTGTCACGTCGATATGGCGTGAACATGCACAGTCAGGTCAGTGTTCCTGATTCTGAATAACTTGATTCTGACAAGCGTTTATATGCATGCCGATTTGATTCAGACGTCGATCATCATAAACCAACCCTCTTCTTTTATACATGGCTACTGACTAAATGCTTCCAAAAGAAGTGTGTGTAGACAAAATAAACTGATTTGTAAAGCACTGTAATATGCTTAGCACATTTCCTCCTTCTTTCCACGGGTCAAATTCAGATGTGTACCCTTGCAAGAAAAAAAAAAGATAAGAAAAGAGATCCGTTCAATATTTTTTTCACCTTAAAATTATGAAAAATAAATTTAGAGACCATTTAAAAAAAGATTGCATGACACATGACCTCTCAGTAGTAGAATATTCACAGCAAACAAAAACCCTGCAACTCAAAAGGAAAGAAATATATTTTTACCGGGATGAAAACCGATCAGAAGATTTACCTCTAGTGTTAAGAAATATCTGAAAATGTAAACCCACTGAATATATTAGAAAGTAAATTAAAAAAAACAAGATGGAAGAGGAAATGTAGGTATTAATATGTAAAGAAAAAAATATATCTTAACGTACCTCTATTATGCTCGATCTTATCAGACCTTGAATATTTTTAGCCCTTTTTCCTCTAACTTCTTGTTTTCTTTACAATGAAACCTAACCAGAGTCCGTCAGACTCATCTCACTTGTTCTGCAACATTTCTCGTTGCATCTCACCCCTAACAGAGGGGATAAAGGCTTGTTGAAAGCCTTTGAGTAAAAATGTCGGTGTGACGGGCACCTCCACAGTTCACACAATCACCACGAGACTTGGAAGTCAGTAGGAAGCCGTGGAAGCCAGCCCGGTCTGTTCAGGTTTCAAGGATGTCATTAGATTAATGTTTCAGGATCACACTGTGCAGTTCTCAGGGTAAATATGACCTCGTTCTGGTCAAAACAGCAGCTCTTCTCACAAAGTTAAAAAGTAACAAAGAGAAGACGACTGATAATAAACTTTATTTTATCCCCTAAAGAAATTTGTATGATTAGTTAATCGGGTGTAACAAGTATTGAGTTCAACAAATGCTATTTGGAGTCAGAATTAAATCTCCCTTTTATAGTAAAATAATCCTCAGTCTCTCTCTAGTCTAAGAAAAGTCTTAGTCTGACCCCACCCTAACTAGCAGAATCACATGATCTGATGTCCTGACCTCAGACTTGGCAACTCCTCTGAGCTACTTATACAACCGCTTTTCCTGCAAAACTGTCTCCCCACCTAGAAGAAACATAGTGAGAGGAAAAAGCAGTCTAGCAGTGTAGAAATAAGTTTCTAGAATACATACAATCCATTTAAGAGGTGGAGCATTGAAAATGTCCAAGGCATGTCTAAATTCTCCTATAGCTTCTCAGAACCCTGCATTCATAAGCACATTGATGGTCATCAAAACCCAACTGTGCCTTTTTCAGTTTTCCTTAAGCTTTTTAGAAAAAAAACAAAACTTTTTCAGCAATACGTTTACCTTTACACAGTAAGACTACCTTAGGGGAGAAAAGTAAAAAGCATGCTTACATGCTGTACCAAAGCAAAGATATTGCAAATGAAGTGGGTCAGTGCATCTTTCACCCAAGGCAAATCCCAACCAGAGCTAAATATTTGGGTGGATGACAGAGCATGAAAAACTTCTCTCTGTAAATTAAAAGAGCATCTTTAACTATTCCAAGATGTTGCATGTTGGAGTAAAACATGGTCTTCATAAGGGCAGACAAACTACGACAGCAGCAGTCTATGGGCGAAAGGCAGGGTACAATTATTTATTAAAACTAAAGATTTAATTGCAGAAGTTTATAAAAATGCAGAAAACCTAATCATCAAAAGCTGTAACCAGCAACGAACAAAAGAAACCTTCTGAATCAGGGCAATTATGTTAGCATGGAGGAAGTTGGACGGACTCTTTCTATTATTGTTTAATTTTGTTGAGGTTTTTGGAGAACTTCTACAGACTTTAGAAAAAAGAAATAAAATCAAACTTTACTTTTAGACATTTGTAAATGTATTTGTGTCTTCAACCTCATTTGTACTAGGTCTCAGTTCCTGAAAGGCTCCATTTAAAACATTGGAAAATATTTATTCAGAGGAGCTTAAGGTTGACTCAGTAACTGTAAGATGGTTCTACATGAAGCTGAAATAATTCCTAGAATGACTCAATTACAACACATCCTCAAGGCAAGAACCTTTGACTTGATCCTTTGTTTAGTTCGCATGCCTGCACACTGTCCAGCAGCCGCCATGTTTTAAAGGGGGGTGTTATATTGCATGCTAATGTTTACACTAAGTGAAAGGGAGAAAGACAGAAGATAAGACAGAAAACTGTAAAAGTAGAAGGGGATATCATACAGGAAACATGATCGTACAACAACAACAACAGCCTGAAACAGCAACATTTAAAGATGCAGTTTAGTATCCAAGTATCCAGATCAGGGTTATTTCAGCGGAGCAGGCTGCTACTTTTAAATTTGTTCCCCCATGGAAAATGAATGGCATCCAGGCTCCATCCCCCAAGGCTCCGTCCAACACATTTCACCACGAACGAAGGCTACACCGACATTTTTCAAATTACGCTGAAATCAAGCCGATACATTGTCTGTTAAAGAGCGTAACAGCCTGGGAAATAATGTTTTTAAACACATTTACCTCCTTATTTGTTCATATATGTAAGAAAAGAGCTTTGAAAACCTAAACCCTGTAACCTTTAGATCATTGACACACCCTGAGTCCTTGCTGGCAGGTGAACATCGCTCCTCTAGGCTGGCCAGCCAAACTCTATTACATGGAGTGTCATTTGGTCTAACAAGCGTGGGAGGCGGGACTTTATGATGCATCACTCTCAGCACCTTTCTGCTAGCATAACAGCGTAATGGCAACCACAATGAATGATGCTCTTTATGATGTCCTAGGTCAGATTGAGCTAACCTTAAAACCTTAACAACAGACATCTCTATTGCATTTTCTTTCCAACCCCTTTAGCCCAAAGGGTCTTATGGCTGATTTATACACAGACAGTGCCGCAAACAGGAGGCCTCTGATTGGTCCCCTCTACTCATGCGTATTTCCCGTTTGGTACCTAACTGGCTTGTTTTGTTTGTATGGCCGCCATTGCGGAAAACGACTTGTGAAGTTGGACCAGCTAGAAGAGCGAGGTTCGCAAGAACGCTGGGACCCTTTTCTCACCTGGATTCCCGCTCTTTTTTGCCATCATATCCCGCCGTTGTCACACAAATTTGCCCCCACTTCCTCATCGCCTTCCATAAATCAAAAATGTCTGCATCATACCTGCAACAAGCTCACTGCGACACACTGCTGTGGGAGTATAACCAGCCCTTTAGTAGCAAAGGTCTGAGCCTCTAGCTTGCGATGATGCTTGCCATTAGGGGGTGTGGCTAAAAATGAATACCTGCTGTTGGATCACTCCCACAGAGTCACACGTGTCAGGTGGTATTTCAAATCTCAGTTTATTTGTCTACACAGCTATGAAACAAAAAGTACTTGAAACATATTTTAGAAATTTTAAAGCCCCATGTGAAAGGCATGTGGATGAAACACCATGTGACTGTGTTTTGGCCATTTCTATAAATAGATAAACATGAGCAGGTGTCAGTTGGTATTTTCAGCTTGTTTCATGAATCATAGAATAAGAAATAGTGCATCGCTTGTAGTTACATTGCAGGAGTTACAGTATCTGATTGGTTTTGATCTGATGACACTGACCCTGTAAGTCCTGCATTTGAAATCCAGCCACACCTTCTCTTCACCAGACTGATACACTGTGTATATGTTGTATCAGTTCAATTCAATTCAGTTTATTTATATAGCGCCAATTCACAACACAAGTTATCTCAAGGCACTTTACAGTTCAGTATCAGTCTTGCTGGCTAGGCTATCGCTCCAAAAGAGCGTCAGCTTTAAAAAGCAGGGGTGAAGTGAGGGAACAATTTCACCACCCAGTTAGGAACAACATATCTTTCTCATTCAGCTTTGTGTACGCATTAAAGACTCCAACAATATAAGAGTAGATAAGTAGCCAATGCAAACATGCTTATATCACTGTGGCTTTTAGTTGCATATGTTTCTTAAATATTATCTGACAGGTCTGCAAAAAAAAAAAAAGAGCAAAGAGATTCTTAGTATGAGGTTCTTGTCAACAATGAGATTTATTAAGGCCTTTCTGTGACCCCTAGAGGCAAGAAAGAAAGGGAACACTATAGTCACTTTAGGATATACAAGTTTTCTTTGAATGCTCCAACCAAAGTACATGCTTAAGCACCAAAGAGGATCTGTGGGAGAAGTAAGAATGACAGCCAACTGGCATTTAGTAATTCAGTCTGAGTAAAACTGTCTGAAAAGAAGGGGATAAACCGCTCCCAGCAAGGTGTGCAAAGCCGGCAGACAGGTACCCAGAAGGCTCAAAGCTGGATCGATTACAGGGATTTCTAGAAAGTACCAATATATGGGTCAGATCTATCTGAAGAAACATTTCGTTTCAGAGTTTTACAGCAAGTACAAAAGTATTTCTGCAGATTTACAGACTGTTGAGTAAAAGCTGTACTGCCAGTATAAAAGTCTACAAACATAATTAATGATGCTGGTTGCAGCTTCTCATTCTTAAAAAAGTGTTGTTTTTTATTATTTTCTTATAAAACAGGCTAATTAGTTTGCATTATTAAATGATCAATTAAAAAGTACTCACTTCTTGCTTTTTGTACAACTCCCTCAAAGAAATGAGGTTCTGTCAGCTGAGGACATACAGTTCTGAGAGTTAAATCCATTACTCTCAATATCTTCTGGCATAGAAGATTTGTCTTAAAGAACATAAGTGACATTGAATAACTGACTAACAGCATAGCAAACATTCCTGTTCAAAAACATTATGTTAAGCAGAATCTATACGTAGACTCTCTGATGAAGAATAAAAATCATTTAAAAAAATCTATGCAAATGAGTCTTATACTGCATCTTCAAAAGGGAAAGCGTCCCAAAAACATAATTCTACACAGATATTGTTATTTATTTCACAAAATGTAATCTTAGATGTGAGCATAGTAGCTTTTTGCACAGAGTATTTAACAGAGCTTCTCATTCCAGAAAACCAGGCATGATTCTTCTGAATTTTAAAGGTTGCAATGAGTCTCAGAGGATTAAAAAGCAGTTTTGATTTGAAGATTTTGCAGGGCTAGCTTTTTAAAACAATAGAAAAAAGTGAAATAGAAAATAATATAGTTTCTTTCATAAAAACAAAAACCTGAGCCAATATATAAATAACCCCGTGCTCAGAATGACAAAGGCAGGCTATTTAAAAGGATAATGGGACACAAATTGTTTAACTCATGCTTTTTGACCAATTTTTTTTTTTTTTTTTACACAACTTATACATTCTGAAAATTCTCAACTCAACTCAACTCAACTTTATTTATAAAGCGCTTTCAGTCAGCCAAAGCTAAAATCAAAGCGCTGTACAGGTCATTTGAGCAGATTATAAAACACAATTATCACCACAACACAGGACAAACTCAAAGATTAAAAAAACAGTAAGAGCAAAAAAAGTCGAAGTCTCACTCAAAGGCCTGAGAGAAAAAGTGGGTCTTTAAAAGGGTTTTAAAAGAGCTGAGTGTAGGGGCCTGTCTGATAGAAAGGGGGAGGGCATTCCACAGTTTGGGAGCTGCCACAGAGAATGCTCGGTCCCCTCTGAGCTTCCGCTTTGCTCTAGGTGCTTTTAGAAGGAGCTGATCAGCTGATCTAAGGGACCTAGCGGGGCAGTAATTCTGTAGTAGCTCAGAGAGGTATGGTGGAGCTAGGCCATTTATTGACTTATAAGAAAATAAAAGAATTTTGAAATGAATTCTAAAATGGACAGGGAGCCAATAACTAATAGGGAGTCTTCCTCAGTCCATAATTATGTCTTATTTAAGAAATGTTGTTGTTATCTGACCTGTTAGCCTCTACTATGATCTGTTCACTGATCAGATACAGGTTGAATTATTTTTAGACCTTCTGTTGCCTTATAAGGACAAAACAAGTTAAAATCACAGCTAATTTTTGGCCCATATTTTCTTAACTTCTACTAGGAATGCTGGCAATATGAGAAGAATGCAAAAAAAAAAAAGTTAACAGGCTGAGATAAGGGCCAATAAAGACCAAAGACAGTAGTTTGCTCACTGGAAGAATTAGAACGAGGTTCCAGTTGGTACGGACTTCTTGCAATTTACAAGAAGTAAAGAGCAGAAGCCCTGCGAAGTCTTTATTGGTATTTGCCAGTGTAAAACACCAATTTCATTTTTTTTGCATACTATCTACAAAAATCTTCCAATAATATAGGTCAAGATCAAGCAGCAAGTCTATGGCTGCAATTACAGAATGACGCCCCATTTTTTTCTTATAGCCCTGAGGGATAAGACATTTCTCTGCTCTCTAGTACACGTTGACCTTTGCAATGCAACTTTAAAAGCTGTTTAGGGTTCACATCATGTCATGGGAATTATGAAAAAAATAGTGTTTTTGGCAGGAACTCATTTACAAAATGTGTTAATTGCAGTATCTTTATTGTGCCGATCTCTTTTGCAGTATGATTAGTTCACTTTGACCTTAAAATGCCTCTGGCTTAGAAGCTAAAATTAATTTTTGTAGTATATTAAGTCTTTAACCTATACACCTAAAATACTTTAACTATAGGTGAGTATAAAGGAAATGAGTCACATTGAGAGCAAAGAGTGAGCCGATTGAAAAATGTCTATATGACTCACTTTAATGAAAGATGCTTTCAAGACTCTGTGACACATGAATGTTCATTAAACTTATCTAGAGTGACTAAGCAGCCATATGGGCTTATCAAGAGTAGTAGGGAGAAAGATTTTTCTTAAAATACTATCAGCAGCTGCAACAGCCTCCCAGAAGACCAACAGCAAATAATCACACCTTTCAAACAGATCAAATTAACAACTTTAGTCTCAAAGATGTTTATCAGCAGGAGCTGTAACTTGTTGCGACTACTTCAATAAATAAATATGCTTTAAAAGAAAGAATCGAGAGATTTGATATGCTCAGGGAACACGGAAAACACGGAAAACCCAAAACAATCTTTGACAATCCTATACTGAGCATTTTACAGATATCACTGAGGCCAGCAAAAAGCAGCACAATATTGAGGTTTTTCATTATGAAAAAGCTAACATAAATTGTTCCCTTAGGACGCTAATGATTTATCTAAGCACATGGTGGAATTGCTTATAAAAGCAAAACAAACAAACAATATAGCCTGACAGGCTTGAAAGCAAAGGAGTGCTGATACCAGACAGCTTCAGCTCACTGCACAACCACTCTATCAATGATTACCATGTGCAAGCTTTGTAAGCCTATGAGAAAGACAAAGTAGCCTTTAAATAGACACATACCTGTCATTTTGTTGATCTAGGAATCAACATTGTGAGACAAACGATGGACAGCATTCCGACAGCACCTTCACCTCTTTCTCAATAAGACAAAGAGGGCGAATGAATCCGCAAGATGCTGCACCCATACTTACCTTCCTCTCTGAACCTCACGCCCACAAGTGTTGCAATAACCTGAGGCCTATTTGAGCATGTGTCCACAGGGTAGGGCATGCCCCTGATTAGCAGCAAACAGTCATTCTGCAGTATATAATGATACAGGGCTCTGTACAGTGATTGCCCACTTTACTGATTTCTTCTCTTTCTGTGTTCTTGTTGTCGGATGATTAATCAGATATTAACGTCAGACAGTTAACTCAGGTAAACATTAAATGAAGTTATTAAAACTGTTACAAAGTAAAAAAAATATTAAAAGCATTCTTGTCCTTTGTTAGAGAGTAATTGCCCTTTAAAATTAATAACTGGCGTGTCATTTGTCACAGGCTGCAGCTTTGAAGTGCTTCCAATAACTGCCAATGAGTTCATTGGAACCTAAATGAAATGTCCAATTAAAAAATGTTTATACATTTTTAAGTAGCTAAATTATTTTAATTTTATGACATTTCAGGGGATTTTGTGGAAGAATTGATTATTAGGTGTAAATCTGAATAAAGTTCAGACCTTGACTCTGCCATTTAAAAACCTTAATTTTTCTTTTTAGGCTAGTTGGTTCCTGGAGTCCTGTGGATAGTCCTGTTTAAAGTGACTAAACGTTCATAAGTTCTGCTTTGTTTTCTGCAAAACTCACGGTTCCAACAATTAGGGCAAGTTAACTAGTTCCCAGACCACCACAGTGACATCACAGTTTTATTGATGCTCTGGTGCTGAAAGGCTCCATTGGTTTCAACCAACCCATCTGAAAAAGTTCCTCTTTTATTTCACTAGTTCATTAACAAGTGTTCCAAAGTTCATTGGGATTATCATGTCGGTTTTTAGGCAAAATTGTGGATGACTGGTGGGTTCCCTCGCAAAGTCTCAGAGCTAATGGGCCTTTCAGACAGCGACAGCGCTGTTCTCTAAAACTCATTACTTTCAAGGGTATGCCCACCATGCTGCATGCACTGCGAGAGCATTGCACAACGCAAAGGAGCACCTGTGCAAGCTATAGTCAAAGTTCAACCATGCTGAACTTTTGACAAAATAAAGAGAAGTAGGTATTGAGATGCTTTGTCCAACTCTCCCCAGAAGATCCTGGGACTGTTCCAGACAGAGCCAAGAAGAGAACCCGACATGGTCGCTGTGAAAATGGAGCTATTTCACAAGACTGAACTCCCCAAGCTGCACAATGGACCTGAGGGCTTCATGCATCCATGGCCTCTTCTTCCTTGCTACTATTTTTCTCCGAACTAGCAGGGTTAGTGAGGAGCGCCAGAACATCATGATGCTGCACTCAACAGACTGCATCCATCGCGATTGGTTCAGTAACTTTTTTTAGAGTAGTCAAGATCATTTTTCACTACCCAATCCATCCCGCAAGCACGACCCGTACCACATTTGCACATTTGCATCCAGATATACATCCGGGTTTCCATATATAATGTCACTATGTTACTAAATTTACTTATTTCTATCCTTAACTCTGTTAAGAATGCAAATACATATCTTTAAAAATGTTTTATGAATTTTTCTGAGACAATTTCGATGCTTTTTACATTTTTTAGTTAAATTGCTTGTCCCACATCATCATCAGACATGCTCAGAGTAGTTCGGCAACCATGTTTATCCGCATTTTAGTTGTTTCTCTCTTTAGGTTATGCACCACATACCATAATTTTAACACGAAAGAAAAATATAAAACTCAAATAGACTAGATTTATGTTTAATTTGGGTCTTTTTTACAAAATAAAATTGGAGGCGACCAGGATGTATATCTGTTTGCACATGCGCAAATCAGCTGAGGATACAGATTGTGCTTCCAGGACGGATCGGGTAGTAACAATGTTTTTGATTTTTGGACAATCAATTCATGATGTGTCTCTTTTAGAGATCTTCTAGCATGATTTATGTTGTTGGGAATTGTTCTTTTTAATTAATTACTCTTTATTCCTTATGCTTTATTCCTTTATTAAATTAAGTCATAGTTAAATAACATCTGCTTGTAGTTATCAATGTGATGTTTTCCTGGTGTTGAAGGTTGTTTTTATAATCTGAAATGTTCGGGTGTGACCAAAAAATGGGTAAAAAAATGAAACTAAAGACATCTGTTAAGGAGAAACACAGTTTTACAACACTGTAGCTGCATCAGAATGTCCTACTGTACTTATTAATGTTTCCTTTGTGGCACTAATTGGCAGGAAGCATTTATTCAAAAGAGGATGCTGGAAAACTAACAGCGCTTCCAAACAATCTATGTTTGCAATGTGGGGCAGAAGATCTTTCTGCAAACAAATCCCGGCAGAGATGATTTACCTCAAACATAATTTCCTCACAACAGTAGGTCACCTAATGGGGTACAGAGAGGCTCAACTTAAGACAGTTTCCCCCATGGCACAAGCAGCAATATGTTGTGACAGAGTGAGACATGAATTATTCTGATTGCATGCAAATCCCTTAAATAGAATCACATATTGAGCTAAGCAGGCATGTTTCATCCTGTCACACATTGTTAGTTAAATACATGTAATACCCTGATGCATTTCTGCATATAGTTATAATGCAAACCCAGACTCTGTTGCAGTACGACTCGTTAATAGGGAATTATAGAATTAGATTGGATGCTTTGCATTCGCAGAAGTCATTAAGAAAGAGAAAACAATTTTGTAACAGCTGTGCTACAACTGTGTTGTTACACATTATTCTGATAATTGTCTGACTTTCTGATAATTGTCTGACTTGATTATTATCCAACCTAATTTAACAGTTCAGCAAATGTATGTTTAATCAGTGTGACATGTTTTACTGAACCTGTGCACTCAATTTTCCATGTCAGACATTTCCTGCAGAGGAAACAATTTGATGCACAAAAATAAGTAAGTAAGCAGCTATGCATGGTTGGAAGTTTTGCAAAATATTGACCAGAACACAAGGATCATAAAAAAGCATACAAAGAAAACAGAGGAATACTAAATGTCCTTATGGTTAATTATTCAACAGGTAAAAGATGTCTATTCATTCACACAGCAAGCAAGCTCACAGTATCATTTTGCTTCAGGAATGGACCACTTCTTAGTATCAAGGCATACCTACATCTGATTACATCAGACTGTGATCTGAACTTTTCCTGACTGTGATAAGAAAATCAAGCTAAATAATCTAAGCTTAGTTTGCTCTCAATGTTGCTCTTTAAGAAGCAGAAAAATGTAAAACAAAGCAATAAGGCCATATTTTCACAATTTGTTTGGGTTCATGCAGTAAAGTAGTTGTATTTCGAAACAACATTGTGTGGAGTGGAGAAAACCTCTTCAGAGTTTCTTAAGAATCTAATGGAGGCTTTCAAACTTGCATGGCAGGCTGTTGCTTGTTTCACCTCATCATGGCAGACATGGATTTACAAAGCGACCGGCCGTGTTTTTTACTTCAAAAAACTGAACAAAGCTGTCGTCGTTCCTAGGTTCACCAGATTCCCAGAGATGGAACCAGTTTGGGGAATACCACGGTCGCTTTGAGCTGTACTTCCATCTTATCAGTGACCCAGTTCGGGTCCTTACTTTCCTGCACTGGGGGACGAGTCACCAAAGCAACAGAGGGTTAGGTGAGACGGCATTCTGGAGCTTTAAAAGGAGCAGCGGGAAATCAGTGAGAGGACACCAACAGATAAAGAAACAGAACCATAGGGGTTGGACTCCCTACCAACTGAGCTTTCGTGCTGATAAAAAGATCAATATATATATATATATATATATTTATATATTTGATCTTTTTTTATCAGCAGGAAATATATAAGCAGCATCTTATTTTTCTAAATATCTTCTTGTAATCAGATTGAAAACTTCATGCTGTTGTGCAACAGGTTTTCCTTAAGAATCATCATCATCTGTTTATAGAAAATTATTCATCTTCTTTTTGTAGATGTATATCTATAGTAGATATTTAATAAAATACGCAAGTTCTCATTCATCTTTCTAAATTAAAGTTAAATTTACAGTTCTAAATGACTTTTTCTTTGCCATAGTGCAGAAAAAAAATCATCACTATTGTTTTAAGACCATGAAAATAAAATATTACGCTAAGAGCAATTTAGAGATATGGCCACTCTAAATATTCAGTGTTTCCCACAGAATCTAATTATAATTGCAGTAGTTATAATGGGAGCATAAATAATAATTTTGTTTTGTTCCCTCAGTTCCGCTATGCACTTAACATTCACTTGAACTTGCTTGTTTGTTTGTTTTTTTTGTCAATAAACTAGCTGGTAAAATTAGTTTCCTCTTTATTTGAATACTCCAAACAGATATAAAAAAACCCTGATAACCAGAATGATTGGTTTCATTGTGGGTTTATTTAAAAAATATTGCTTTAAAACCACCAAAGCCAAGAAAAGTCTAGATTTGTTTAATGTGTTGGTTTAATGTAATGTTTAGTGTGTTTATGAACTGGAAAGCTGGTCTCAAATCCAGCTTTACAGAAAACAATGGTTTACTGAAAAGTAAACAAAACAAAGTTTTGAATGGGTATGTTGTTACTTTAATTTAAACTTATATCAGAAAAGTCTTTATAACAAAGCTTTGAGATATTTTGGGGGAATCTTGTTAAAAAATGTCTTTCATAGCAAGCAAATATCTCTTCATTCATGGCAATAAACAGACATCTGTACACATAGATTCCATTCTTATGACTTAAAGTGTTGTGAAAGAGTTGTTTAGTATACTGAGAAAGCTATTTAAGACAATGGTGATAAATGGTCAGGATTATGAGACTGAATTCTTTCGTCAAGAGCCATGCACTTCTGAACTGTAGCAAACATGGAAAACAAGGAGGGAGAACTCCTGGTCCCTGTGGCATTTCATTAAACTGAACAACAAAACATGTTGATCTTGATGTGTGTTTTTCTTAATTTAATGGTTATTCATAGTATCTGGTACAGAACAAATAAAATGTTTGACGTCTAATAAATGACCTGTATAATTTAAGGGTGAAGTTTTGCACTGCTATTAATGTTCATCTGATTAAGAAAACAAAACAAGCAAGAAAACTGAGACAGATGTTCTTTTAAGCATGCATGTGTAGGAAGATGATTATACTGTTTCCATAATTTCAGAATAAACATTTTATAACATAAGGTCAAGTTTGCCAATACTTAATTACACCCAATTAAATTGTTTTGGAGCTGCATTATTAAAATGTGATGCTTGGTGACAAGGCATAGGCCCAAATGTCATATAATAATGCTTTTCTTTAATTAATACTGCTCTTGTAGATGTCTGAAATTTCAGTTACTTAACCTCAGTGAAAGAACTCAAATTCTTATGAAGTATTCTTTTGCGCATTCATGCTTGTACTTTGCATTGTTAATCATGCAGATCCCTAAAACTTTTCATGTAGCGACCTGACCTTAAATCACTGACTAAGAACATGAAGAGCTAAAGAACAGATAAGAGTCTGCTACTTCAGTAACCAAGCTACAGAATTGCCTAATATTTCAACTCTATTATCAGAAATATGCAGTTTTTCATAAGTACTTTATTTATTAGAATTATTCTAAAAATTTGCATGATCCCTTAAAAGTCTGATGTGTTGTTAAAACAACTAAAATGATTAAAAGTGGAAAAGTTACCAAAAATTATGCAAAGATTTAAAAACCCTATGTAAGGCACACGAGATTATCCTACCCAAAATGAGAAATCAGATAAACAGAATTAAATACATTACCTAATATAATAAGTTAGATGTATGCATTGAAATATATTCAAAATTATTTCAAAAAGAACCATTGTCAAATCAGCATATCCATAAATAAAAAACATCACAGAATAAGCTATTCAGGTTTTGCCTGGGATAGAAATGAATATTCTAAGCTGTTTTTGAATTAAAACATCAGAACAAATTTAGACAATTTAATGGCACAAATCTCATGAAATAAAAATAAAAATACTTTTACTCGCTGTGCTTCCATCCAAATGTCATGCACATTTTGAAAACAACTTTTAAAACTTAACCTTAAAAATGCTTAAAAAAGAAAATGTGAATTAGGTTTGTTTCCCTACATTGGAGCAAACTAACCAGAAAAAGCCACCAAATACCTGCGAAGAAGGTGTGTGCAACCATCTGTTTGGGCAGCTGAATTCGAACGTGTGGCATAATGCCTTGACCAGTGGGCAATGGGCAACTCTTGCAATAGGAATTTATAATGCAAAGGACAGCTCACCGCCAACATGTTAAACACTGCCAGACTCAGGATGAGAGCCTTGTCTTTGACTGCTGCTGTTCTCCCCAGCAGTCATAGCAATATTAATGGCTCAACTTCATTTATGTTAATCTTAGACATTGGGGTCCAATGTCTGTGATGATATTAACAATGATTATTAGGGTAGGAGGATGCATTTTTGCTCTGCAGTTGACTGCATCGCCACTATCCAATTACTGCCTCACAAGACACTCCTACAGGGGCATGTGACCCTACCCCCCACAGTGCTTGAGAAGAAAGCAATCTACTTAAGTCAAACCCTGGCCTAAACGCACAAATTTTTCACCAAATCAGCCTCTCATCCATACGAAGCCGGCGTTTCGGGGGTCTGTAAACAATCTTTTTTTTTATTAAGCCTTCAGAGTGGGAAGATTTTGAAACGCCGTTTTCGCGTTTCCATCTTTAAGCTCTAACCGCATTTTTTTTCTTACATGCATGCGTCATAGCGTCGCCTCTAAACACGAATGCGCGACACAGTATCACAACAACAATGGCGCCGTACTGTGTTGAATGGTTGCTGCTCATGCTACTCACCCTGCTGTCAGGCTTACAACAGAATCTTCTTCTTCTGGAATATAAGAACAGAGCAATATAGACGACATAGTTCATCACCTCAATTTGACTGAACCACAAAAATGGACCCGCAGGGCCATTTTCCGGTTTTCTGGTTTGGTTGTTGTATAAATATTACTGCGCATGCCCAACATTTCGTTGCCTGTTTTAGCCTATTTTTGCTTTGGCACCACAGCGCCACTTACAGGCCTGGCATACATTTTGCAGCGTTTTCATGCATTCGTGTGGTCGATCACATTTATTTTACGTCTCTGTCTTTACAACAAATGTTCTGGAAAATATTAGCGTTTCATGTTCGTTTTGACTTCGTGTGGACGGGGCCTTAAAGAAAGTTCCTTTTGGAGCTGATCTTGGGCCAGCCACATCAGACATGCGCCATTGTGGAAGGCCACAACAACCAGAATTTGCTCACTTATCAGAGGCTAAATAGACCTGGTGGCTGACTTCAGAACCAATTTGCTGCAAAACAAAGACATTTCTCTCTGGGTTACAGGGAACTTTCGGATGCCTGAAGAGACTGGGTGTGTTGACCTAAGAACTACCTTGTAGCCTGACATGCTAAGCTGTTGAATACTGCAACTTAGCCTTTTCCAAATGGAGATCAGCAGCAGTTGGAGAGCTGGCACGGAAGGGAAAGAGCTACCAGCTAAATATTTTGATGAAATATTTTTTAGCCAAATGATGTTTCATTTATTATGTCTTGCATTGTGAATTGGTTTGAACAAATTTCAATTGCTCTAAATTGGTTAAAAGCTCATTTGACCACAACCCAAAATTTCAAGATAAACGTTGATTCTCAAACTAAAATCCATGCAGAACTGTGATTTCATGGCTTCATTTTATTGATTATGGTTTGTAAAATTGTTATCTTCTTCTTCGTGTACATTGTGTAGCTTAGTGTAGTTAAGTTTCACATGTATAGTCAAAAATTCTTAAATTATATAAGTTATACTTGAAGATGAGAGATTTTCGTTTGAGTAAACTCATATTTTGAATGAAAGTTGAGGTGAATTTATTCCACATATGCTCTTGGTATCTGTTTTATTATGGTTTGAGCCCAATTCACACTTTCATTTGTTGTTCTAATACAAAGCCATGTTTACACAATGTTAAAAGTTCAAGGAATTAAAATTCATTAAGAAGTTCAAGCTATTTCATCCAGAAAGAACTGTGTTTAACCAGCTCATTTAAAAACATAAACTTTTATGATCCTTATTCCTAAAAGGATTGCAATTAAGAATTCATAGGAACCGGAATTAAATGAGGAATTGTAATTATTCAAAGGATACCAAACCCTAATTATCAACCCTGCAATGATAAGGACAATGTCAACATAGACTAGTGGTAAATTTAGGGTTCAAATTTAACATTTGGAACTAAATTTTCATTTGCCAGAGCACCATTCGTCACACGGCGAGTAGACGCTTGGACCACAACTGCGATTCAGTCACATCCTTTAAGCTTTTATTTTGGTAAGTTTCCCCTTCGTCTCTTTTGTCCTCTTCTGTCTGTTCCTCGCATGACGATAGATGTGCGTACAGAGAGCACAACCCCAAATTCCCGTCATTAAACAACAACTCCAGCACATGCTAATGATGATAAAGAATGTGTTTCATAAGAGACTGGATTATTTATGACGATGATGCTAAACTAATCAGCTGCTCAATGTGCAGCAAATACGTAGAAGAAAGTTGACACTATTTCATTGACTATCAATCTATAAAAATAAGGAAATTATCCCTAAACACAAACAGTAAAGTCCAAATTTGCTAGATGTCCTTGTCTCAGGCTAAGTCGAAACGACCCATGCCAGAGCCACTGTTCGTATTGCTGATGGCTACATCAACACAAATGCACAAAAATTAAATTATTGTTATGCGTTGCCCATGCCATAGGGAAGAAAAGCTGTGCTTTTATTAATGGACAATAAAATATATTTTGCCATTTTATTTATGGCCACTTGATCAAATAAAGTATTTTGCATTTTTGAATGAAATGTAAAGAAATCACAACTACATTTAATAAAACTAGACCGCCTTTTGCTGTTACGTTTTTTGGATTTAACATAATGCCTAAGTGAAATAATATGTTCCTTAAAAAAAATATAATAGCAAATTATTATTATTTTCCTGGCCGGTAAATAATATTCTCTTCCAGTCCACTTGGCCAGTGAGTCGAAAAAGGTTATTTTGGACCCTGGTTACACTTGGCTTTAATAAACAGGAAGGAGAGGTAGCAAACTAGAGTGGACCAATTCAAGGATTGAGTGAGGGTTTAATGAATCTGTTACAATCAAATAAGTTGTTGTTACTTTATCGTGTCGGCTAGTATTAGTTGTGGTACATGCCATTTGGAGATGTTGAGAGAAGTGGATCAGCTAATGATTTAAGTGAATAAAAGTATTGCTGAATAAGAACTTATTCAACAAGCAAAATTGTATAAGTTGATTTGAATTCTGCTGTTTCTGTCAAGCTCTTTTAATGTTATATTTTTAAATGCAAATAAAAAAAGATGCAAACACGTCTACTGACTCTTGGCTACTCGGACATTTTCGGACCATAATTTCTGTTACATATGAGAGTTATTAAATCCCATTTCTTTCATAAATGGCTTAAAATGGCACAGTTAATGATCAATTACACAAATTGTATTAGTGAAGACGAGGCAACAGTTACAGTACAAGCCTTAACATAAGTCAGCCCACATCTATAACTAAACATCACAGCAGAATGTAAAGCTAAGCAATGTATTAAATGTCACTTTAAATGCCATATGCTTGAAATGAATTCATTTGCTCATATTTAAAGTCAAGAGATCCACTTTTCTGGCATAATTAGACTTTGTTGCAGTCATTTAAGTACCTTGACATTTAAAAGTGAATCTGTTATGCAAACAGATGAGATACATAAGTCCTGCATATTATTGAGATTTTAGTTGTGTAAATGTACGTAAGAGTTGTGGCATCACTTGAATGACACCTTGGGGGTCCAGGCATTTTGTTCTGACTAGGGGTATCATAAATCTCTGATACTAAAAAAGAAATATAATGTTAAGTATTATACTAATTTAACTAAAAAAAACATGTAACATGACCAATACAGGACTCTCCCCAGGGCATTTTGGCATAACAAGCCATTACACTGTCACTTATCAAAATAATGCAGCAATTAAGCCGTTATGTTAATTTTCGATCAGCGTAACAGCTGTGGAAATTAATTCACTCTAATGACCCCCTTTCAGAGACATAGACAGATATCGGGTATTACAGGCTAACAAAGAACCCAAACGACTGCCCATTCCTGAGGGGCGAACCCATTCGTACGGTTCAATTTGCATGTTTTCTAAGCATAAACAAGGCTTTGTTTTTGGTCCACCCTATAAGAAGAAGCGAAACAATCTCAAACTTGGAAGCAAAGTCCAATGGATTGTATTTTTTAAGTTTTTTGGAATACTTTTATTACTTGTTTGTAGGGATGGGGATCGTTAATATTTATTGATATCGATACCTTTATCGATACTCCTTATCGATCCGAGTCTTTATCGATACCACTATTGATACTTTTCTGTTATTTGGTGGAAAGACGATGCAACAAATTTTTTTTTAACAGAACTGGTATTGCTTTTATTGCTTAACAAGTGAGCATAACAAAAACGTTTCTAGCC